>NC_066890.1:26813762-26816262 GCF_022985175.1 Labeo rohita | reverse complement strand
TTAACTTTTCATTTATTACCATTTATAGCTTTATTTATTTGTATTAATATGTGATTTGCATTAATAATGATAAATTATTTATTATTAATTAATCATTTAAATATTGTTTATTTGTATTAGTTAATACATTTGTTTATCTTTAATTTAATTGTTTTGTTTATTTACAAAGATAAATATTCGTAATTATTTAAATAAAAAAAACATGATAAATACTTCATTACTACAAAAATCAATATTTATTTAATCACATTAAATAATTTATTCATCTTTTAACTAAATTTACTAATTAAATTAACTGTAATGAAAAACCTGTACTGGTTAATTTACTGATCTTCAAATTTATTTTATTTATTACTAATTGATTACTTATATACATTGCTTATTAGTATTAGTTAAAACATTTATCTTTAATTTAACTGTTTTATTTATTTACTTATTCATATAAAAAACATGATAAATACTTCAATACTACAAAAAATAATATTTATTTATTTATTTATTTATCAATATTAATTAATTTATTTATCTTTTAATTAGTTATATATTTTTTTCTTTTTACTAATGAACTAATGTGTTTCTCTCTTTTAATTTCTTACTATTAATTACTATAAAATTATTTGTAGTGAAACATGCATTGATTAATTAATTGATTAATTTATTGATCTTTAAATGTAAGTATCTTTTAAATATTTATCACTAAATATTTAAGTCATTATTCATTTGTATTAATACATGATTTGCATTCTTTTTAATTAAAATTAATAAATTATTATTTTAATAATTCAGTTATCTATATACATTATTTGCATTAGTTTTAATACTATTTTTATATTAAAATGGTATATTTAAATGTTTTAATATTTATATTAATAGTTTATTTAATTAATTTTATTTAATTGTTGTTTACTAAAAGTACAAATTATTTAAATAAACACTTATGTTAGTAGTATTGAAGTACTTACCGTGTTTATTTAATCATTAATTATTTTTAATTTATCTTTTAATTTATTCATTTTTATTTTTCACTATTTATCTGTTTTTACCTTTTAATTTATTTATTACTATTAATTTGTATTAAATTACTTGTAGTGAAAGACTTGAATTAGATTTTTAAATTTTTGAATTTATTACTAATTATTTATGTTCAATGTTTATTCGTATCAGTTAATACATTTATTTTTTATTTTATTTAATGGTTTCATTTATTTACAATGTATTTACAAATATTAAAAAAATATTATTAATAATATTAATTTATATTTTAATTCATTAAGTTGGCTTTTATTCTAATTAACTTATGTTTCTTTAAATTTCTATCTTTATTAGTATTAATTACTATTAAATTACTTGTAGTGAAACACTTGTATTAATTCACTGATCTTTGAATTTATTTTATATTACTAATTATTCAATATTTTTATTAACAAAAACAAATAGTTTTAATTATTTAATTAAAATATGATAAATACTTAAATACTACAAATATCAATATTTATTTATATTAATTAGTTCACTTACAAGTCTTTCACATCATTAATCTGAACACAAGTTTGAAAAACACTTGTATTGATTAATTTACTGATCTTTCACAAATGTATTTATTTGTATTTAATTGTTTTCATTTGATTATTACTAATTATTTATATCATTATTTACTGTATTAATACATGTTTTTATTTATTACTAATCAATTATTTACATTCATTATTTGTAATAATTAACACATTCATTCATCTTTTATTTAATTGTTTTTTTAACAGTAATAATAATCACATATGATAAGACACCAAAACGCAATTTATTTAGCAATAACTGGCTGACTTTAAATTTATGTCGTACTTGTTGTAAAACAAGATTGTTTGTGCTGTTTTGGAATATCAAAAGCCGGTTATGCCGACAGTTTGTTAGATGTATCTGTTAAAACGCGGTTTTGATCATGTCTGTCCTGATTATAATAAAGCACAAGCGTAAAAAGCAAACAGAAAATGTTATGAGCATCTCAAGGCAAAAGTCTAAAAATCAAGCCAAAACTTTTAAACCTAAAGAGAGTGAAACTAGTCCAACCATCACATCCTTTCTTCACGAAATCAGGGTTGCACAATATTTGCGTCAGGAAACATCGCATATAATAATTATCCTAATCACAAAAGGTGGAAATGTTGCCCACAGTGGACAGAGATTTGGATCACGTACAAAGTCAGAAAGATTAAAGTTGATTTCCATTGCAATATGTATGAAATATTATGTATCTGCAGGTCTAAAGCTTAAATTTTCAAGTCAACAAGTGGCATGAATGAACGGCATTATGGGATATATATTCACCAAGACAAGAGTGTTATTATTACCTGTCATTTTTAATGGCATATACAAAAATGCCAATTGTTTCTGGGCTCATCATTAGCGTTAATAAAGTCAGCGGCAGTGACGGAGTCGACCACTGTGTGTGTGCGTTAGTAAAGCAGAAGCGCTGGTAACTGGGCACCGCTCTTTTAATCTAGAG
>NC_066890.1:26633762-26808762 GCF_022985175.1 Labeo rohita | reverse complement strand
AGGATGACACAATCGTATTCTTGTAAACATGCTAAATCTCTTTTATTTATAGTCGTGGGATGTATTTCCACATTATGCTTCCATATTAAACTTAACTCCTCAAAGCGTTCATCCATTAGGATATTCAGTCATAGAAACGCTATCCACGTCTTTCTTACGATACCAGAATACTTGGACGATCTGTCAAATCCATCAACATTATTGTGTAAAACTGTCTGATATATATATATATAACAGGTTGAACTGAAAGAAACGAGTTGCAGGAAGCACTGCAACTTGACTAGACGCCAGAGGGTTGGATGTAGATCAAGGGGCGACCAATTTAAGAATTTCATTGTTTTCTAACTTGACAGCTTTAAGGGAAAAAAAAAGGTGTGAGCCATAGAATTGCCCCATCCAATTAACACACCGAGGTAGCTTGTTTTTCCATGTGACAACACGCTCTCAGCCCCTTCTTCCAGGGACACATCTGGTGCGGCAGAAGCAGCGCTCTCTTTCTGCCACCGCGGCGAGGAGAGAAAGCTGGATCTGACTAAATTTAACAATATCAAGCTAATATCCAAGACACCAGGTTTCTCGGCAACGTGTAGTTATTTTGTGTCAAATCCAGAGAGGCTTATGAAAAAAAATGGTTATTTGAAACACAATAGCAAGTTGGAAAAATCATGTTTTTTTTATGGTTATACAAACCAAGGAAAAGAAAAAACTATGCGTAGCCTAAGGGGTCAATGACAAATTTATTCATTAATTAACAAGTGTTGTTACTGTCAGCTCAACTGAAACATATTAATATAGTTTGTTAATGAGAATCTAAAATAAAATGTATATTAGATTAAAATTAAAATGACTAATTTTACTAAAGTTACAAAAAAGTGAAATGAAAATAAATTTAGGCTAAATAGACATAAAAACAATAAGAAAGTGGAAAAATTTAATTAATATAGTTTTAGTAGTAATTGAAATCGAAAGATTTATAAATATTAGATTAAAATTACTAAAACCAACAGTTATATAAAAATAAATGTGGGCTAAATAGACCAAACTTAAAATTAAAATAAAATTGATAAATATTTAATTAAAAATATTAAATGAGAGATTAATTAAAATTACTAAAACTAAAAGTGAAAATGTAAATAAATTCAGGCTAAATAGACAGAATTATAAGAAATTGACAAACAGATATTAATATAGCGTTTGTTAATTAGAATTTAAAATAAAATTAATGAATAGTCGATTAAAAATATTAAATGAAAATGAGAGAAGTCAGCTTTGCCAAACAAAATTACTAAAACTAAAAGCTAAACGAAAAATGTAGGCAAAAAAAGAAAAAAGAAAGAAAGAAGTTGACAAAAAACATTATTAATATAGTTTTTGCTAATAAGAATCTAAAATAAAATAAATATTACATTAAAATATTAAATGAAAATGAGAGATGTTGGTTTTGCCAATTACCTAAAATTACTAAAACTAAAAGTGAAATGAAAAAATTTAGACATAAAAATTAAGACATTTAGACATAAGAAATTGACAAAAAAAAAACATTAATATAGTTTTTGCTTTTTAAAATCAAAAATTAAATTAACAATATTAGATTAAAAAATATTAAATGAAAATGAGAGATGTTGGCTTTGCCAACTAAAATTACTAAAAGTAAAAGTAAATAAATTAAATAAATTTAGGCTAAATAGACATAATAATAGAAATATAATATTTCTAATAGAAATAGAAAAAAAAAAAAAAAAAAAGAAACTGACCAAAACAAATATAGCAATGGCAGATTACTGAAACTGAATGAAAATATAAAATAAAAGCTCAAAATACCATAATAGTATGAAAGTAACACTACAATGACTAATGTGAATTTCTTTAAAAAAAAAACTCTGATTAAAGTATTAAGATTAATTATTTTTATTATATAAAAAAAAGAAAATTATGTTTATATAATATAATCAGTAACTGCTTCACTTTTGTCAACCAAATAAAAACCATGTGGTGCATAAAAACAAAACTTTTTTAAAAGTTTACATCATAAAGGACCCCTGCAGATGTCATGTGATGCAACTTCCGAGAAGGAAAAAAAAAAAAAAAAAAAAAAAAAAAGATATTTACCAAAAAAATATATATTTATATTTTCTTATAAATATTTAGACCAAATGAAATTTTAGAGACACTGCATTTAAACGTCTGAAATAATTAGCATAAATTTTAAAAACCATACGAAACCCACGTAAATACAAAGAGTATGTTTCTAAGAATTTAGCATGTGTGCTTTAAACTAGATTTTTAAAGGATTTAACCTTTGTTGATAGTGGACAGTCTTTATTCGTCATTGACCCGCAGATGATACATATGTATCGTGTTGATTTGGTCAGCAGCGGATGGTCCGCAGAGGGCCAAGGCATTGCTTTCACTCCCCGCATGGTCGCTTGACAAATGTTAGCATGAGCCTCTAAAGCGGCATGACAAGCGCATGCTGAGAGCAAAGTCGAGCTAATGTGTTCTGGCATGCGGCTCGCTAATCACACATTTACATATGCAATGACCTACATTTGCATGTCAGCTCGCGCACTGTCCGGCCTGATTAACGACGGGCACCTCCCAGCGCCGAGGAGGCCGGCATAGCGGCGGGAGGAGGCCAGAGGGTGGCGGCTTTTTTGGCAGCCGAAGGGACGCACTGCCAGCCAGGATTAGGCCTGACGCGGCCTGAGCTCCAGACACTTCATTAGAGGTAATCTGTTTAGCAGTGGGCAGTGTATGTAAACTTCACAGGCCATTTGCGGCACCTTTCTGCCCCCTGGCCTCGCCTTCAAAGGGCAGCAGGGGCGCCCTGACTGACAGCTTGTCTCATCCGTGGCTTTGCGCTGTCACACAATTTAGAGCACTGAGCTGACACGAGATGAACCGCAGCAGCCGAGGATCTCGACGACCGCCGGGGTCACTCGACAGCGGCGTGACGCCGTTTGTACAGATTGCAGCTTGCAGGAGGGGCAGCAGCTCAAAGAACTCGTTGCCGCTCTGCGTGAAACCGAGAAAACAAAAATAACGCACAGAGGTGGGAGGAAAGAGGCCATAAACAACAACTTTCACACAAAGCTTTTTCTTTTTTTTTTTTTTTTTTTTAAGATGCCATCACATTAACAAAATTTTCGAAACTTTTTCTCCTGATCCTCCTTTCTCCATCAGAATGACTTGTTTTTGCAGACAGAATTTAGCCAAGCATGGCAAAGTTCTCAATGCCACTCTGTGGGAAGTGGAGAAAACGCAACTGACAGAGATACCAAGAATGGCTTGAATTGGGATTAGGGCTGGGAAAATAAATTGATGCATTGCGAATCGAGAAACAACAGATTTACGCATGCGATTCTCTTTCGAATATCGATTCTGAGTTTTTGGCGCTGCATTCTTTAGAAACAGCTGTACTCTGCTTGCTTCCAATTCCTTACACACACTTAAACCTCAAATAATCATTTATAAAGTTTGAAAAGTTTCAAGCGAATTACAAGGGTGTTCACAGTGGGTTGTGTTTACATTAATCTCACGTTCTAAAAATATTCATAAAATATATCACGCAAAGCTTTTAAGATTTTCAATAAAAAATTTGGGGGCAAAAAGGGTGTTTGTTCATAGTTTAGCGATGCATGAAGCACGGGTCACACAGAAGTTACTTTCAAACCAAGCCACTTTTGGGTTGGTCATTGTGGCAATTTGTGAAAACGAACTTGAAAGCGAACAAAACCTGCATTGGGAACTTTTTCTACCTTACGCAAAACTCAAACTAAAAAAAAAACTATAACAATTACTTGATTTTGCCTACAAAATTTGCTCTGTGTGAAGCAGAAAAATAAAAATAAGCAAAATTGAGAGAGAAGGGGCAAAGAATGTCCTGAATTAGGAATGCGAAACACGTTTTGCAAAAAAATTTGATGTGGTCACTTTAGTCACACAATGCTTTTAAGACATACTGCTGCTGCACAAAAAGCATGTATAACAACTAGAGTTAGGTATCGTTTGAATTTCTCAATACCCAACCCAAATAATTACCCGCAGCAGATCTATACAGGTGGAGCTGGGGAAGGTGGAGGGTTTCAGAGGAACTTTGAAAACACGCTGTGAAATGCTCTAGATAGTAGTTTTCCAGTAGTTTGTCGTTGTTCCATCTCATCAGTTTTTGTTTTTTGACTAAAACTTACTCACCCTCGAGTTGTTTCAAACAGTACGCAAGTTTTTTTCGTTTGATTTTAAACTGCATTAAAATGCGAACGCAGAAATCGTTAAGCGGAACCAAAATGCACGTGTCTTATCGAATACACAATTCTTGGAAATTTTTTAGCCGGTTCTAAAATAGAACCGGTTCTCAATACCCAGCCTTAATAATAACCCGTAGCAGATCTATACAGGTGGAGCTGGGGAAGGTGGAGGGTTTCAGAGGAACTTTGAAAACGTGTTGTGAAATGCTTTAGATAGTAGTTTTCCAGTAGTTTGTCGTTGTTCCATCTCATCAGTTTTTGTTTTTCGACTGAAACGACAGACCTGTGTATTTCTGCCACCTTGTGTACAAATTAAAATATCTTAAAGTGTATGTGCAAACTTAACGTTTACTGAGAATGACACTGAAAAATGACAAAAAAAAAAGACACTGCCCATGCAGAATTCGTTAGAAAAAGCTAACTGCGCACATACTGTGAGTGTATGAACTGTGATGTATAAGTGGGGGAAAAAAAAAAAAAAGTATACTTTGGGCTTTAGTCTTGAACCATTGCTTTGGTTAAATAAAAAAAAAAAAAAAAAAAAAAAAAAAAAAGGTCAGAGGGGACGGAAGATGCAGCAGAGCATGCTGGGTAAATGACTCAAAGGGACAACACATCACAGGAGCAACAGCAAAGGATGGAGGGTTGGCCACTGGTGACACAAGTGTAAAAAGAGAAATGCAGACGTGCGGCCGCATGACAGGGGATGCGAGATAGGAGGAGGAGGAGGAGAATGACGGAGGACGGGGCGGCAGCAGTGTGGAGACTAGGTGTGAGCTGACAGCACAACACTGCCAGCGGCTGCCAAGGAAAGGACAACCGAAGCGCTGAAGAGGTGGTAGAGTAGCAAGACGGGCTTGGTGGTGGTGGTGTTGGTTGGTGGGTGCTGGAGGGGAGATCTTCGTGGTGGGGGGAGGAACAAGGCAGGAGATCCTGTTCGCATCCTTTTCATCAACGTCTCTCTCCAGGCCCGGCCCATGCAATATTTATACCTCCTTCGCCCCGCTCCTCTTCAATCTGCTCCAGTATTTAAAGCCCTTGCTTTACAAGGGGATTTTGCTTCGTCGAAAAATCCGCCGTGACGATTAAAATCGGATCTGAAGATCTCGCCCTCCCACTCGCTCGGAGAGCAAATGCGCCATCAAATATGCACGCCTTACCGACTCATCCGGCATCTCCTATGCATATCCATCAAACCTTGGGGACTTTAAGATATGATATCGGCGTATGCGCGATTGCATACACAATTCAGCATTTTTGGTTGCTTCTTTTTTCTTCCAAGGGAATACAAGTCGATCTTGGATGCTTGTTGAGAGTCTTGTAAAAGTCATTCTATAAGCTGTCACGGTGTAATCCATTGCCAGACTTACCTTGAGTGTTGCGTTCAAACTAATGTCAAATGTCTCTCATGCTTTATTGATCACGGCGGGCCTGTGGTTTTCACCGCTTAGCTGTATTCGACAACTATCAAATTTAGTACAACAAGACCATTCAGTGTCTCACTGAAGGTCAAACGATATTAGATCTCGCCTAATAACCAAAGAGTTAAAAAAAAAAAAAAAGAAGCCACATTCCGATTTATCGGAAAAAAACTTTTAATAAATTAAGTACGCTTAAAAATTTCAAGACACTACATGAGTGCATGAAATCCCACAAGCTGTTTATTGTTTAATCAAAAATCCCATAAATAATTGACAACCAAACCAGTATTTAAAAAAGGTCTGGAATTTCATAAATATTGGACTCCTGTAGTCTCTATGCTTGGGTTGTTCCGTCCCATTTAAAATATTTAAACATATTCAACTAACTACTGGATTTAACATTGTTCCCCACATCAGTTATTCAACATCGAGCAAAATTCAACACTGATTCAAATCTAAAACAAAGTATATAAGGCATTTGACATTAGTTTGAATGTAACACCAAAGGTAGCAATGGATTACTTCATGACAGGTTAAAGATTACTCTTATTTCCTCGGGGGTGGGGTGGGGTGGGAGATGTTTGATTCAAGTTTTATTTTTAAATGAATAAGAATGAATGAATAAATGAATGAATTAATTCATTAATTAATTAATGGTGTATGATTCTAATTAAGAGTTAAAACTTAAATACAATAAAAAATATATATATACCAGAAACAAATCATTTTAGAATTATCATTAGAATTGTCAATGACTTTTGATTATGTTAACGGTTCTTGAACATTTCTTGCTTTATCTTCCACTGAAGAAAAAAAAAGTTTTAATACATTTATGCATTAAAGGGCTATATAGTGCGGCCATGAAACTGGACCAAACCAAACTACTAAGTGCGACTATGGAAAAAAAATATTTAGAATCACCAGTGCTGACCCAATCAGCTTATTTGCCTTTCCGCTGAGATGGGCTTCAAAGGTTTCTATGCGTTTTTGCAACGTTGAGTAATGTATCACAGACATATCTGACGAATCCTTTCATATACAAAGTGTAGAGAGAGTGGAAATAAGATATTCACTGTACAGTGTAGAGAGTTTCGTTGATTATAATGGAAGTTTGTGAAATCGCGATGAACTAAGATGAGTGACAGCTTTTGATGATTTTTAAGAAAGTTTGTAAATGAGATATTGATATTATACAACAGTTAAATAAACAAGAAGTTAATATTAAGTGACTTACAGTGCCTGACTATAACACTATTGCCTGATTTTACTCTATTTCATCATCAAATATAGTTTGAAACAAGTCACAACTGAGCCGCTGCGCATCTCCATTCAAACACAGCGGTGTTTCGTTTATAAACGAATGTACGTTTTTAAACGAATCTAGTGAGTCAATGATTCAATTTCCCATTCATAAAGAGAGTCACTTGCTTTATTCCTGAATGAATCAGCCACTCAAACGAATCAAATGAATGATTCAATAATTAAATCAGTGACTTGTCACCTACTGGCAGTTTTATTTTCATTTTTAAAGTATCTTTTCAGTTATTTAAATCATTTAATATTTCTATATTTAAAATTGCATTTTTAAAACATTAATCTCAAGATGAGTTTATAAATTTGATTGCACGCATGTCACCTCTGAGCTTCATTAAGCATATGAAAATACACCTACAAGCCACATTTGCATCCTTCTGTGCCACCTCTGTAGTACAAATTCATTTGTTAATACTGATTTAATTTGATTGGTAACTTTCTTATTCTACTTGTTCTTATTCTGTTGTTTTAATTATACATTTTAAACACTTTAAATAATACAAAGTATTAAAAAAAATGGACATACTTAATAAAATAAAATAATAAAATTAGAAAAATGCCATTACAAAGATAAAAAAAAAAAAAAAATTCCCCTTTAATTCAGTTTAAGAAGTCAAATATCATATCAAATATCATCTCACAAGTGCTCCTAAAAAGAAAGGTAAGAATTCATTCATGAATTAATTCATTTTTTTATTCTCTCCGGATAAAGGAAACCCAAAATGCATTTTTTGAAATCAACTTAATAGTATAAACATTGATTTTATGAATAAGTAAATATGAGCACCAGTTATCAAGAGTATTATCAGAGGTTATACTATACTACTTTAAAATCATACAATACTAATAACTTTAGCAATATAAATAAGAAACTGCTGAGGCCTAGACAAAAGCAATTACAAGATGATGTTTTTATACTGAAATGATTTATGAATGAAAATTAAAATTTATCTTCACCATATAAAAAAAATGCAAAGCATGTGATCATTTTGATCTTCTATATTTAAAAAAAAAAAATAAATAAAAAAATAAATAAAATAAGTGGTCAACGATGACTGATTTACACATACAGTACAAGAAAAGCCTGTGTAAAAATAAATAAAATATATATTTTTTATTGTATTTGATAAATGAAGATACTGGTATGTGATGTTCAGGAAAGCTTGTATCAGCAGCAATTACTCAGTAAAAAAAACGTTCACCTCTAATTTGAACATAACTCATGACCCACCACAAGACGACTTAATGGAGTTGGATGATTGGAGGGAATTAGTCTGGAGGGTGTGAAAAGGAAGTACGACAAAAGAGAGATTAAGAGAGCGAACGAGGAAGAGAGAGAGAGCAAAAGACTGCTAAAAGCAGCAGATTTCCAACACCTCTGTCTCTGGCACTGGAAACACATGATGGCTCCTGTATGCAGGAAACGCTGCTTGTGCAGAGAGCAGAATCTCATTATCACCTCTCACCCGGCACAGCGGAGAGACAGCCGGAGCAGACCGCCGCCTGTCTCTCTGCGGGTGGATTGACAGACACGGGGAGATTTGACGGGGGCAGATGTGGATGTGGAAGAGGGCGACAGGCTCGTGCTACATGCTGCTAAGCAAGCAGGTGGTGAGTCAGGATGGTAGACGGCAAAAAAAACTCAAGTGGCTTTGTAGAACGCCTATATAACGAGATTACAAAGAAACTTTGGCTAGACAGTGCGCGTGTTTGTGTTTATGTATGAGAGTGCACGAACCTGTGGCTGAAACACTGGCACCGGCGGCTGCTGGCCTTGTGATTGGGCGTCCATCGTGACAGCAGCAGTCCCTTACACCCCTGCGAAACAAACAAACAAACAAACAAAATAAGATGCGGAGACCATTCACCAAAGGCCACAGGAACAAACCCTCCCTCCCTGGAATAATCTCCAGTGAAGGCGGACGTGTGAATCTGATAATAGAATTAGGGTCCGGAGCAGCGCTCCTGACAATCACGCGCTGCCGTGGAAACAGTCGGCCGGCGTCACCTCGCCCGAGGAACCCGATCCGCTGAGAACACGACACCCATTGTGTTAATGAGACCTGTCAAAGAGCCATGGCACTGGAGACCATTCAAATTGAATAGTAAAACTCAATTGTTAAAACTTGTAGCCCATTACACAAAAAAAACACAGTGTGTGTAACTAAATACAGTGTGGTCAGAATACTAAAGACACACAATTAGATTTGAAAACCAGGAAAATATGTACTACATCACTTTTGAAGCTTAACGCTGATTCGATTTTGATTCACAAGCTTGCGATTAGATTCGATTTCCAATTTGATATTGATTATTTTGGACGTGTGACTCTGGACCACAAAACTGGTCATAATGAAATTGAGATTAATACATCGTATATAAATAAGCTTTCCACTGATGTATGGTTTGTTAGGATAGGACAATATTTGGCCGAGATACAACTATTTGAAAATCTGGAATCTGAGGGTGCAAAAAAAATCGAAATATTGAGAAAATCGCCTTTAAAGGCTATATAAAAACTTGATAGATTTGTTAAAATGCAAGTTAAATTTTGAAGAACAGTACACATGATAATGAATGTTATATGCTGCATATCTTTAGTGAAATTAATTTTTCTAGCTGACTAACAAAAAATGTGACGTTATGTGGCATTGTTTACAACTGACATCTTTGCGTGGTTGAAACACTGAGCAATTACATGAGACTACGAATTTCGGTAAGTCTAACACTTTCTTTTAGCATATAGGATGTTTATTCATGTTTATTTTGTGCTGCAACTTGTATTAAAGTGGAGCTTATGTTCGTGCTGCTGCTTCTGTAGAACTGAGACGCTACAGCGATCTGTCACTAACAATTAAACTGTCAAAATAGTATTTATTGTTTGAATATTGTAATAAAATGAGCATAATTTAAACTCTGAGACTTTGTTTCAGATCAAAAGTAACAAAGCACAAAGCTTATTGCAATTTATTGGATGGGAGGTGCACTACTACTACTACTACTACTACTACTACTACTACATTAACTGAAAACTTTTTTTTTTCCCCAAAGATCCAACTCTTGCTTCTTTCAGTGACCCAAAAGTAAACCCAGTGCATTTTGCATTCACATTGTACCTGGACTTAAAAGTGGACTCAATTCTGTTTCTGGAACAAAATAAACAAAAAACATAATAATAATAATAATAATAATAATAATAATAATAATAATAATAATAATAATAATAATAAAATAAATAAATAAATAAATAAATAATAATAATATTCCCTAAATAAGTCCGGCTTTAATTTTTCACTTTTCAGTTTTATGTTAAAACCATATAATACAAGCCATAATACTTTATTAATATTAAAACTATTTATTAATAATGCTTTTAGTAATTTTTTATTAATTTTAAACATTACAATTATGATGATTAAAATATGTGTGTGTATGTGTGTTAAATTTATTTATACAATTATTAATATTTTGATTCCCCCAAGCCTTTAAGTACAAAAGACACACTTTTATTTTATTTTATTTTATTTTATTTTATTTTATTTTATTTTATTTTATTTTATTTTATTTTATTTTATTTTATTTTATTTTATTTTATTTTATTTTATTTTATTTTATTTTTATCCCCCAAAATAAGTTTGGCTTAAATTTTTCACTTTTAAATTTTTTGTTAAAACCCCAAGCCTTTGGCTAAATTTTCAAGAATACCTTCAAGCTTCAGTGTGTAGTTGGCAACACATATCTTCTCACTAAAAATCTAAAAAAAAAAAAAAAACTACAAATCTCTGTGCTAAAATAGAATGTGAATGTTTAAAACGTAAATGTTTTCAATGCACATCACAGGTAACAGTTCCCACACAGTTAACAAAGTTAGCTAATTAACAACAAGTGTTCATTCCATCTAGAACCAGAAACAACATACAACAACCTTGCCAATGAAAAATGGATATTTTCTTTTCAAATATTTTTGGCGGCGTAAGTATTGTGTAAAACGCATTACCTTAAATTTACAATAAATTCAAAGTTTAAGGAATAATTCACCTAAAAATAAAAACTCTGTCATTAATTACACACCACCATGTCATTCCAAATCCATAAGACCCTTGTTCATCTTCAGAACACAAATTAAGATATTTCTGATGAAATCCAAAAGCTTTCTGAGGCCAAAAAAGTAAGAACGTCATTAAAATAGACATGTGACATCAGTGGTTCAACCTTAATTTTACAAAGCTATGAGAACACTTCTTGTGCGCAAAGAAAACAAAAAATAACGACTTTAATTCAGAAAAAAATGTGCACATCTTACTTGGTGTTACTAAATAATACTATATCTGTCATCCTGCTCTCTAGATATCTGTTTTTGGCTATTAAATGAAAGAAAAACATATCGCTTAACCACAAATGTCAACCCAAAGATCCTTTTACACAGGGAGGAAGAAAAAAAAACAAAAAAAAACCACCTAGTATCAGTCGAGTCTAGCGCTCCTGGAAAGCCTACAGAGACATTAATGTGGGCACAATAAAGCGTACGTGCGCGTAAGAAACAGCGAAGATGTGTTGTCTTTGCAGAGCCGACGATGAGAAGGAATAAATTAGGCCTGAGCTTTCGTCGGTGACAGAGAGCAAATACAAAAGACGGCTGCGCACTTTCCTTTACATCAAGCCGGGAGATGGGCCTGTGCGTGCGGCAGCCATCAAAATTTTTAATGATTGCTCGGTTGTCACTTCACTGCGGCGCGCAGCTCGGGTGAGCTCGCCGTGTCCTCACTGTACTGAAGGAATATGAGCTAGGCTTTAAAAAAAAAAAAAAAAAAAAAAAAAAACGCTCCTTTCATAGAAAGGCCATTTACATGTCGCTCACCGCGGTGAACGTCCGTCTCGGCGCGTTGTCAGGGCTGAGTGGATCGAGGAGCTCGAGCCAATTAAAATACCTCATGCCGGTGAACGGAGAAATGGAGCTGAAGCTGTCACCATGGCAAAATAAAAATCAGCCTGGTTTGTTGAAGGTTAATAACACTAATTAAGCACCAACCCCACGTCTGAGATTTGAGTGGCAGCGCGCGCAGGACAGGGTTTGCTGCTACTGAAGATTTGTTTCTGTTTGCCATTTTTGCAGTTTAGCTGAATTTGTCTCCACATTAAGGATTGTGGAAACTGCTTGCGTGACGCATTTTCTCTAGGGAAGAACTCGTCGCTAAAGCCGCGTATTTAAACAGCCTCTCTACAAGTGTGTAATTAGTATTGGAAGAGTAAGTTTTTAAATTAATGAAACAGCAGAGCTCCCAAAAAGCATACTTAGGAAAGCCGTTCTCTCTTTGTTCTCTCTTTACGAAACTTCAAAACGCGACTGATGTGAATAATTCTGGGTGCTAATTAGCAGTTTGAGACAGCAGTCAATGGACGCCGCTGTTGGCGACGTATAACGCTGCTGTCGTCTCCCTATTATGATTAAAAAACAAGCAATTTTACAGAATCACGTGAACTTGAGTGGCAAATTAAATTTCAATCACGCTGTTGATTTTTAAAGTTAATTTGAAACGCTGTTTGTAAGCCATTTTACTTTTCTTTTGGCATTTTAGAAGAAAATGATTTTTAATATATATATTTTTTTAATATAAATGTTTATGCTGTGGTGCAGGAATCACTTTCAGAATTTAGAATTGAATTTAGCATTTATATTTAGTATTTACAAATGATATTAAGACTTTCTACTTATAATGCTTTTAATTATTTCTTACTCATTTTAAAACATTACAATTATCTCTCTATATGAAACAATAAAGTAATTGTATAAAATACAAAAAACTGATGTTATAATCCCCAAATTTATTTGTAGACATACAATAACATTTAGTGCTTTGATTTTAATATAGTCAAATTAATAATAAATAGTCATTTAAAAAAAAAAATAAACAAGTAATTTAAATATTAATGCTAGACATCACAATTCCATCTCACACTCTCTATATAGTAATACTTTCAAAATTTTGACTTTTTTACGCATTCATTCATTCATTCTTCACTTTTTATTCTCTCTTTCGCTACTAAAATTAAGGTATAAAATAAACAATAGAATTTAGTTAACAGTAGAATTTATTAATTTAGATGAATTGAATTTAAATGAATAATAATTACAAAAACAAAACAACTATATATATATATATATATATATATATATATATATATATATTTTTTTTTTTTTTTTTTTTTTTTTTCTCTCTTCCAAAATTCACGAAACAATTAAACAGTACAAGTTAATAATTTAGATATAATAATAATAATAATAATAATAAATATTTTAAAATTATATCTAATTAATTAGAATTTTAATTTGATTAATTAAAAAAATAATATATTTTCAAAATAAAAAAAGTTAATTGATTGATTTTAAATTTAAATTTAATTGAATTTAAATAACAGTACAATTGTTTTTATTTAGATACATAATACATATACTAATAATAATTATACTAATAATACATATACTAATAATAAAAATTGTGCGTGAGTAACACACAATTATGCAATTTTAATATTACATAATATTATTACGATTCAAGTTTCATTGGCGATAGTTCATTTAAAGCACAATTTCTCTGCACCAGCAGGTGTGTCAAAAAGTTAATTTTGACTCATTGGTTCAGAGTCTGTCTGGCATTTGACAGCAGCAGCACGAGACTGTTTGCCCTGTTGGTTAGTTCTACTTCAGTTTTAAGCAGTTCAGATTGAGACTGGCAGCATGGCTTCTTTGATTGACCTATTCCGTGTCAAAATGACTTCAGGGCATCAGCGGTTTCCATCCAACACCCTCATTAACAGAATCAATTAAACATGCCACATGATATCAGCACACAAACACCCAAACAAGAATGATTACAGGAGCCGCATCCTCTGGAGACGACTGTATACACACGCACGCACGCAAAAACACACCGACAACACCCAACTGTCTAGAGAAACATTCATCTGCGCTTTTTCCACCGGCTATTTACGGCGTCTGCGAGTAACACGTGGTTTACATCTGCGTCGCTTGTAAAATTAACATACGGAAAAGGGGCCGCAGCAACGACTAAGTAGCTATACATAGCTTAGCATGACAAAAGAGCCATTACATTCCATGATGACAGTAGGCAACCTACTTGAAATAGAGGCTTGGGAGCTGACTAACAACTCAAGAGGCGTTTTTTGCTGCATAGTCGGATAGAAAGATGTCAAATTTTGAGCCGTTTAATCACGTTCTGCGTATTCAATGACATTTACATTTAGCGAACAACCTATTTTTCTCATATCTTACATAAAAGAAGGTTAGAGCTGTGGCTTGGTGGTTAGAGGTTCTACATTTGGAGACATGGTGCTCATGCTGGAAATTTAGGTTCGAACTTTGGAATATTCCTACGGTTCCTATGATTTCTGCAATGCGGAATCACAGGATCCAGTCATAAAAATGAAATTTACCGTATAAAACAGAATTTCATGGAATTTTTCAAATGAAGTAGGTCAGTACACTTAAATTAAAACATGATTAAGACTAGTGTCTGTGAATATTAAGCCACAAAAATACTATTTAAATAGGAATCCTGCATGTGCCTCATCTCTGTGAGAATGTATGGTGCAGACATACAGATACGCGTGGCACTTGCTGTGTTTTTGGCCTGTGTCATCACAATATGAGCACATGAACACATGAAAATAATCTCTAATGCTCTGAGAGTCACTTCATGAGCATTTTACCATTTCTTTTGGGGGAAAAAAAAAAAAATATTGTCAAAAGTAACCCTTCAAAATAAAAGCTTGGTTTAACTTGAAGAAACTGTGACAGAAATATATTATTTAATGTAATTATAGTAGTACTATTACTAATAATAAAATTGATATTAAAGCATTATTTTTTAAGGAACTTTTAGCAGAAAAAACATTTACCATATTTACCAGAAAAATGGAAATATTTCAATATAATTTTACAAATATTTAAATAATAAAGAAAAATAATTAGAGATGCTTTTGATTAAATTTATGAATTATTGGGAAATTTATGAAAAATAAAAATTTGATTAAAAAAAAAAACATTTCATATGGCCTCAAAAATGTAATTTTTGTTACACATTTTTGCTGTTAAATTGGGTAAGGTTCATGATTTTGATAAATTAGACATGCTTTTTGATTAATAAAATATAATTTAACCATTAACATAGTGAAAACAGAAAAAAATGGAATCCCAAAAAAAATTTAAACAGAATAACAGCCTAAAAAAAAAAAATTGTTAAACTTTTAATAAATTGCTGTTATATTGTGTAAGTTTTATGATTTGAATTAATTAGACAGTTTTTGATTAATGAAATGTAATTTAACAATTAAAACAGAGAGTGGAAACAAAAAAAAAAAAAAAAAAAAAAAAAAAAAAAGAAAACAGAAAAAAGCCTTAAAAATGTAATTTTGGTTAAACGTAATAAATTGCTGTTAAACTGTTTAAGTCTCATGATTTCCATTAATTAGACATGATTAATAAAATGTAATTTAACCATTAAATCTGAGTCCGAAATATTAAACAGAAAAAACAAAAAAACAAAAATTGAATCCAGAAAAATGATAACAGAAAAAAGAAGCCTTAAAAATGTTATTTTTGTTAACCTTTTAATAAATCACTGTTAAATTGTGTCTCATAAGTTCAATTAATAAGACATATTTTTTGATTAATAAAATATAATTTAACTATTAAAACAGAGACTAGAAACATTAAAAAAATATATATTGTTAAAAGGAAACAATTATTGTTAAAACTTATTAGATATGCTTCTTGATTATTCAACTGTAATTAAATCATTAGAATAGAATCCAGAACAATTAAAACAGAAATTAGGGAAAAATTAAATGTATTTCATAGGGCCCAAACAATGTAACTTATGTCAAACTTTAATAAATTGTTGTTAAATTGTATGCATTTCATGGTCCTAAATAATTTGACATACTTTGGATTACAATTATACATAAAATGCAATTAAACCATTCAAACATAATAGACAAAATGAAAATGAAACAATTAATTTTGAAAATAAACAATGACTTTATAGGGCCCTACAATCCCATTCCTTGCATCATTTTCTATATTGTTCAATGAAAATGCCTCACAAAAATGCCTTAAGGTAAATTATGATGACCCTTGCTGGCATTGCAGTTATAAGGCTAGAAATTATCAATTGGATCTTGAAATTTTGAATATTTCCATTATTAATTATTACATTATGAGATTTCGCTCATTAAATATTGACTAACTCATTTTATTCCTATCCATAAAGTGCTAGACGTCTTCAATGTGTGTGGGTGCAAATTATAAATCAATGCAACCTTTAGTTATGTGGAGTAATTGCCAATTTTACCAGACATAAACTCCTGGAGGCTGCAGTGATTTCATATCAAACTTCTAGTAAGTATGCATGGACTCCAGACTTTTGCATTCTTAAAAGCAGGAAAAGTTAATCAAAGAATAGATTCACCCTGTGCTCCCGTGTCCAGAATGATAAAAGCAGGCACAACCGAACCGATCGGCAGCCCAGCAAGCACAACAGGGCAACTTAAGTGGGCATGTGATGGCAGGCTGCCCTATATATGTCTTTATTCCCAGATTCTTGGCTGCTTCGCTCTTCATGTATGAAAAAACAAAGACGTAACAAGAAAGGAAAGAGGATCTTTTGTGGATCAAGGAGTTTAGATGTTAACTGGCTCTGGACTTCAATTAGCCTTTGCTCACAGGTGTTCACGTGGACCAGATCATATGCAGAACGATCCAAGAGCGCACGAAGGAAACGAACGCAACAGTAGAAGAGCGTGGTACGAACGGCACATGAAAGGCCGCTTTGAGCCTGTGAATACAGTAAAAGCAGTGGCCATGATTATAAGAAACCTTTTTTTTTTTCCATGACAGTGAAGCTAAAACCATCTGATCATTAATGATGGAATAGTCTGAAATTAAAAAGGACCGACATTTGCACATTTATTTTAATCAGCGCCGAAAAGAAACATGAGCCTAGAAGCGCAAGTTGCCATGAAGGAGCTCAAGACATGTTTGAAGATTCAGGATACAGTCCTATAGATTCTACAGCTATTTAATGATGCCGTTTATGAATTTTAACTTGTCCGATAGCTAGTTTGATCTATTATTTGACTAACTGGACAATTCGGATATGTAACACTGTGGAACAGCCACATAAAATACAAGCCAGACATTAATTAGTGAGTTCATGAGGCAAAATCTGACAGGAGTAATAATGGAGCAACAGTTTTTATAAAAAAAAAAAAAAAAAAAAAAAAAAAAAAAAATATTTTTGATTATTATTTACAACAGGATCTGTATTTTCATGGGTTTAAATAAAATAATAACAAAAGACCTGAAGTCAACGAAATTTGCGACAACCAAACCATCTCTGAGTAACATCCACATCTGTCAAAAAAATAACATGCACAATACATGGTAGTATTTAAACCCACACTACCCGATGTTTTGACTATATCATCAATTCCAAGGAGAAAATAACCATCTAACGATTTTGCGACAGCTGAATGTAACCTTTGACAAGCCAAACCATCTCTGAGTAACATCAATGTCTGTCAAGAAAAAAACAAAAAAAAAAAAAAAAAAAAAAAAAAAAAGCACAATACATGGTAGTATTTACGAGAAGCAGAAATCCAGTGAGCACACGAATCGACTGGAAAACCCACACTAATTGATGTTTTGACTACATCATCGATTTCTGAGGAGAAAAAGGCAGTCTAACGAATTTGCGACAGCTGAATGTAACATTTTTGAGTTACATCGATGTCTGTCAAAAAAATAACATGCACAATGCATGGTAGAATTCACTAGATGCGGCAATCCAGTGAGCACACTCATCTACTGGAAAACACACACTAACGAATGTTCTGACCACATCATCGATTTCAGAGGAGAAAACGGCAGTCTAACGAATTTGCAACTGCTGAACGTACCATTTTTGAGTTACATCAATGTCTGTCAAAAAAATAACATGCACAATACATGGTGGTCTTTAAAGGGGTCATCGGATGCCCATTTTCCACAAGTTGATATGATTCTTTAGGGTCTTAATGAAAAGTCTATAATATACTTTAGTTAAAAATTCTCGATGGTAGTGTAAAACAGCACACTTTTTACCTTGCCAAAATCATCTCTGCAAAAATTCTCTCATTCTGGTCGAGGCTGCTTTAAATGCAAATGAGCTCTGCTCGCCCCGCCCCTCTCTTCTCTCTGTGGAGAGACGAGCCTGTTTACTTTAGCCACTAGACTTGCTAACTAGCACATTATCAGGAAAGGCGATCCCAAAGATTCATAAAAAAACCTTATACTCACTTCTGCTGAAAGTGAAGCTGGATCATGAATGATTAGTGCGAACATAGACGGATATATGTAGATCGGGAGGCGCATTCCCTTCACAACAAATGTAATCTACTGCATCTTCAGCGGCTCAGATGTCTGGAGTAAATGACGACCACTATGTTCATTATTACATCCAGCAACACAACAGCTCAATCGCTCAATCTGAGATATTCTTGTCTAACTTACATCCCTGCTCCGGCACCCGAAACAAAGAGGGTGAGCTGTTACAGCTGATCTGGGGTAAAACGCTCATGCCAATCAACTGTCGTGGGAGCGGCCTCTGTGGGTGTGACACCACAACGACAGGCATCTGAGAATGGCTCGATTTGAAAAAGGGGATATTATTTTTACAGATTAATTCAAAACCACTACATGGATTTTTATCATTATAGGGTAGATTTGTACATATACTGCCAACACACATTAATGTTCAAACAACATGGAAAAGCGAACTTAGCATCCAATGACCCCTTTAACCCCACACTGGATGTTTTGACTGAATCATAGATTTCCTAGGAGAAAATGGCAGTCTAATGAATTTGCGACAGCTGAATGTAACATTTTTTACAAGCCAAACCGTTTCTGAGTAACATCGATGTCTGTCAAAAAATAAATGGAATTTATCATTTCGATATCATAAATATCAATATTTGATAGCATTTTTGATACCACAACTTTAAGGCCATAAAAATTAGATTTTCATTAAAAGATAAATACAACAAGTCTAGAAAATGAAAATTAGATATTTTTACATTAATGACAACATCTTAAGGTGGTAAAACACTGAATAAAAATGTATGGCATTGCAAATGTTTACTTCTAATTTCTTAGCATATTTTTCATATTTTTACCCAAAATAGGGTGGACACCAGAGGGTGCCACCATGAGTAATCTAGAGTATAAATCATATGTGCCCTATAGCACACACAAAAATATAACAAAAAAAAATCATCTATTTGTGGCTGTTAATGTTGATATTCTGCCACAAATGAATCAATGTATGGAAAACACTGAACTTTTTTTTTTTTTGTTTTGTTTTGTGGCTGCTAAGGTGTTCCAACTGGTTTTTTAAACCAATTTGGTTTCTAGACTGTTTTTGGTTGTTGCTAGGCAATTACTTACTGTTTGACATATATGTTATTATATATAACCGTGTAGGATTTAATCAATGTCAGTATTAACTGAGCTTTACACAAATGCATATGCCGCACCATATGCTCACCTACACTCCTGCACTAAGTATACACTTAATAAGTTTGAATACTATTATACAAGAATTGCATTAATCTCAATAAACGTTTCAGTAACTTTATGTAAAATAACAAACGCATCCTAAATGTATAATACTCTGCAAATATAAAAATGCTGCACCCCACTACTTCATCTAAAGGGCTGTTTTCTTTTAGCCTGCAACCATTGCATTTCCATAAGGAACCCAGTCTTGCGGTCTTGTGGGAGTCTGGCCCAGCCATCCATATTCTTGCGCGCCGCCTATTTATAGGCCTCCTTTACATTTTTCACTTTCACATTTTATAGGGTAATGATTATTTCTCAGCGGAAGTAAATAGCACAGCACAAATGGCCTCTGCATGTGAGGGCCGGCTTTGATTTATACCCACACACAAAGTAGTGCACAGGCCTTTGCCTTTAATACCTGACTCTATTTTACGGCAAGTCTCAGAGGAGCGCACTTTTGGGAGCACTACAGATGCCCTACCTCTCTGCTTTGGGGTCGAAAACGTGCTGCAGCAGCCGCGTGTGCGCGTTTGTATCTCATCCAAGTCGGGCTCCTTCAATCATCACACACACAAACATTCGGCGCGGCGTAGGAGGCTGGAGTGCGTGCAGGTGTAATGATCCACTTTACGTATCCTTGAGTCAAAAGGACGGGGGTCGGAGGAGCTGGCAGGGCAGCAATAGACCTGGGCCACCTCGGCCTACTGCCTATTGTGCGCATCTTCTCGAGGGCCAGTTTGATGAATCAGTTCTGGGCTCGGGCTTTTGTGAGTGTGCCGTCAAGCCTGCAGGTGCTTTATAGTGGAGGGTCTGAGAGGGAACAGTTAATTACCCTGCAGGGGCGCGCATCTCCCCGAACGCTGTTTGATGTGCAGAGCTCGAGCGCGGTGAAGGGAGTCCTAAAGTGATGCAAATAATCCATTAGAGGTAACTTGACTAGCCTGTTTGTCTGCACAAAGATGACCGATTTGAATAACATGGGATGCGGAATAAACATTTCCTCCAAATGCACTGAAAACATTTAGACCTCTTACAGTTAATGAGAGGTTTTTAATGTTTATTGTAGTTTCTTTTTTTATTATCTGTTCACAATAATTTTAGAACCAAACTTTCATTTAAATGTAACAGGATAACTATCGTTAACTAAATCTGAACCTAAAATCGTTAACCCTTAAATGCATGAAAGTTCCGCCAATCACTATTACATATTCGGGTTTTTAGCGAACATTATATCCAGCACGGATGAATCTCT
The DNA here is from genome assembly GCF_022985175.1 of Labeo rohita. Taxonomy (NCBI): domain Eukaryota; kingdom Metazoa; phylum Chordata; class Actinopteri; order Cypriniformes; family Cyprinidae; genus Labeo; species Labeo rohita. The sequence continues at coordinate 26,787,909 of NC_066890.1, read as the reverse complement.
AACTGCTGCAATAGCAAAAAACTCTTGATATTTTAAGAACACTTACAGAAGATTAAAATAAAGCATATTTCGTTCCCTTTTGAAACTTAGAAGGGTTCAATCTGAGCAGATGATCAGAGCGCACTTCCACAGTACATTCAGCATCTGGATCATATTCGCGATCTCAACCATATCCACAAAACTATAGTTTTTAATGACCTCAGAATAAACAGTTTGATCGCTAGCAGTTTATTCACCACATCTACCATCAAATCATAGTGACATTTATATTTTATTGCGTACAGCAATTGCTCTGCAGTAAAGCCATTCAAACCAGTTCAATTTTTGCTAATGATATTTTGTTTTGTTATGTCTGCGGTAAGTATGAGTAAAACATCACGTCATTATTGTATATTAAACAGTGCCACCTTGAGGAATAAAGGTGAATTGCATGTATTGAGTCATCAGACACTTGAACATTTTTGCACAGAAAAAAAAAACATATACTTACACTATTACACACCTCGGGTCTCTAGCGACCCTATACACTTAATATAAAAAAAAAAAAAAATACTAAAAGAATACTAATAAAGCTGATGTCTAGCTTCAAAAAAAAAGAGAGGAGGGAGATGGTAGTAAATGACGTCCTGGGTCGCTGAGGACCCGAGGTATGCGTATGCTTAAATGAAAACCAAAAAAAAAAAAAGATAAAATAAGTTATTATACAGCCTTATTAAATTACACAGCCTATTAAACAAATTAAACACTTATTTTTTTTATATAAAAAAGGGAACTGAAAAAAAAAAAAAAAAAAAAAAAAAAAAAAACGGATTTGACAACAGAAAATAAAAAATAAAAAAGAAATTAATTAAAATTATTAACAAAGACTATATTATATCAATGATACTAATGCACTCCTAAATATATACAAAAATAAAATTAAAATTAATTATTAATTTTGGGACTAGAGGAAAAAGTGTCAGGAAATGTTAATAGATAGCCTAAATATGACGTTTAACTTGATTTGAACAAAATGGCATGCGGAATATTTATTTTCTCCAAATGCAGTGAAAATATTTAAACCTCTTATAGTTAATGAGAGGTTTTTAATGTTTATTGTAGTTTTCTTTTTTAATTATCTGTCCACAATAATTTTATAACCAAGCTTTCATTTTAATGTTAATGTCATTGTTAACTAAATCTAAAACTAAAACCGTTAAAGAAAATACTGAAACTAAAATTAAAACTGATGAATTAAAAAAAAAAAAATAAAAATAAAATAAAATAAAATAAAATAAAATAAAATAAAATAAAATAAAATAATAATAATTTATACAGCCTTATTAAAAAACTGGAAAAACAAAAAAACAAAATTTGAAAACAGAAAAGTAACTAATTTATTTAAAACGATTATTTTAAGTAAAACTATAATAGTATATCAAATGACAATAATAAAAAAATATAAATATATAAATATAAATATAAATAAATAAATATATATATATATATATATATATAAAACATACACAGTGAGTTTTGGTGGCACTAGTGGAAAAAGTGAGTGGTGTAGTGCCAGGAAATGTTAATAGACCGGCCTAAATATCAAAAAGCCACAAAAAAAAGAAAAAAAAAAAAAAAAAAAAAAAAAAAAAAAAACCTGCCACATTTGAGACCAACAGGAAGTTGTTTTCAAAACGCTGATACCAGTAGTCATGGTACATCCTATGAGCTCTCAAGAGCGAAAGCCTTAGAAAGTGAATTATGAAAGAACATACCAGATTGCCATTCAGTGACACAAACACATTAATAAAGTCACTGAACCGAGAACCAGAGAATAGATGATATACGGCACTTCTTACCATGAGACATACAACAAATATACTGTTTCACTCTACAATAAACAATGATTGTGTCTTTAACTTGACAACCTTACATCTGGTCAAACTGGTTGATTTGAAGGTGCCAAAGTCAAGAACAGCCCTTAGACTCGCATTACAAAAACCATTTGATGGTCTTTCCGTAACTGAATAATGCGCTAAGAAAAACATGAGTCAATGATTTGTCAAGTGAATCAATGTTACTTCCTGATTGACTTCTGAAGAAAGCACCACATAAAAGACGTTAATGTGATAGATCTCAGCTAGATCGCACGCACCTGCAGGCACCTGTTTTGACAGCGTCTTGTAAATAAAAAAAAAAAAAAAAAAGTGTCATCAAGAACAGAATTTGGGGGGGGAAAAGCTATTTTCAGTGAAACACAAAAAGCTCTGATCTAAAATGTGATACTGAATGAGAAACCTCATTTAGCCCCAAATTCTAAGGAAGCAGTGCATGTTCAGTGGAAAAAATAAATACTGATAAGCATACTTGTTTTTTCCCCATTTAACCCCAACTAAATAAGGAGGAAACATTAATCATCAGAATAATCGACAGATTACTCGATTACCAAAATAATTGTTAATGACAGCCCTAAATTTATGCACAACATTCCAACCATTTATTCAAAATTAAGCCATTCATTAAAAATAATTCATTTTAAAACAGCGTATCAAGTTTAAAAGTTCAATCTAAATGTATACAGTTTTATTCAATGCTTGTTTACAATATTTCACTGAAGACTGATTACTAAAACAATTTTGAAAAAAAAAATTCTATACTAAAAAAATAACTATTTTACCCAATGTTTAAGTGACTTTGCATTCAGTATAAGAAAAGTATGAATTAAAAAACATCAAAATTAAAAGGTACTATTTTACCCAATAACTGCAATACATCTTTCAATACTGAAAGTAAATCTAAATAAAACTGAACTATTTTCCCCAATATTTGCACTACTTAAATCTATAGTGAAAACATTATTATAAAAACAAACTGACTATTTAATCCAATATTTATGATTTCATTAAGTACTAAAAACTATATGTAATATATTAAAAATATATCAAAGTTAAATAAAAAAATAACCAGTTCACCTACACTGTAAAAAAAAAAAAAAAACTTAAAAAAAGTTGTTTCAAATTAGTGTTTGTGCTGCCTTAAAAGTTTACTCAACTGAAATATCCATGTTTTCGCATATAGTACAACTTAAAATTTTAAGTTTAATCAACATGACATGTTAAGGCAGCACAAACACTTTAAGTTGAAACAACTTTTTTAAGTTGTTTTTTTAGTGTAATATTTGATTGATCGCTCATTTAACATTAAAGTATCAACTGAAGTTCAATGCAAATAAAAATGTACTATTTTACCCAATAACTCTGTGTAATACTTCATTAAATACTGAAAGATATCAAGATTTAATCTTAAAAAAAAAAAAAAAAAAAAAAAAAATCCCAATATTTAATACTACAATCAAAATGAAGGCAATACTGAAAAAGGACCAATTAAAAGGTTAAATCTAAATAATTCAATACTAAAAAGTGTTAATTAAAGAGTTAAATCTAAACAAAACATTTTTTACCCAATATTTGAGCAATTTGTCATTCAATACTAAAAATCAGTCAAAGTTCAAAAAGTCAAAACTAAATAAACATTTTCCATTTAATACTTCCAATAATCAAGTCAAAACTGGAAAAGGTAATAATTTAATAGTTCGCCAAAAAAAATAAAAATTCTGTCATTCGTTTATCTTCAGAACACAAATTAAGATATTTTTGATGACATCAAAAGCTCTCAGAAAGCTCTTGGATTTCATCGAAAATATCTTAATTTGTGCTCCGAAGATGGACAAAGCTCTTACAGGTTTGGAACAACATGAGGGTTAGCAATTAATAACAGAATTTTCATTTTTGGGTGAACTAGCCTCTATGTTGGACATCAAGGCTAATATTTCACAGCCAACTATTTCAAACACTGAACAAATGTTTTCTTGCATGATACAACTGCATGTTATTTGTGGCCTGCAGACCCCTGGCCGTACCCGTGACCCTACATGCTGCACACCCAATCTCACGTGGTCTAATGAGGACTAAGCCATGTCACTGACCACAAAGTTCTCCAGCTAACCTCTGACCACAATGGGATGTGACAACTTCCACTTGAGGGCTAAATTCCTTTTATTTGCCGCAGCCAGAGGTCAAGCCCACCAGCTGCAATCACGCTAACAGGAGCCTACAGTCCTGAATACCCCTCCGTCTCTAGCTCCTGGGCCCTTTCTTCTCAGCGTATGGAGCGACTAAAAGTTTGACGTCAATTTCAGTGGCATCCCAGCAATCACTGAACGCACGCTACATTATTACCGTTATGCTCTGTATCACTCAGAACCAAAACAACAGATGTTGATCATGCTTCATTTGTCTGGAATATTCATGATGCAATAATCGGACGCATATCATAACACAATTTCTTCGGTGGCCTTTGACAGTTCGTCAGCATCATGATTCAGTCGAGGGAAGAAAAATGTTTTTCCGCAAGTTTGAATGATGCAGGCCAATTAACCATTGCAACTCCCTGGTCATGCAAAAAGGTGTAATATCTCAAATGTTTCATATAAACCAATGTCAAAATTAGGGATGTGCGATATAAACTTTTATCACAATATGTGTGTCTGCAGTATTTTATTCAATAATAAGTACAACCTAAATAAAAACTATTTTACCCAATATTTTGGTGCAAAAGTAAAAAAAAAAAAAAATAATAATAATAATAATAAAATAAAACTTCAAGCTACATAAAAATACTATTTCAACCAACGCTTGTGCAACATTTTAGTAAATTTAAAGAAAAGTGTTGATTGAAAAGTTCACACTACATAAAATTTGTACTAATTAATCTGATGTACTTTTGTAACCAATATTTGTGTGCAATATTTTATTAAATGCTAAAAGAGTTCAAATTATATAAAAACTTACTATTTTAATCAACATTTGTATGCAATGTTTTATTATTTACAGAAAGGTATCGATTAAAAAGTTCAAGCTACATAAAATTTGTACTAATTTAACCAATATTACAATATTGCAATACTACATTCAATTCTAAAATGTTTCAATTAAAACCTTCATATAAATATTTTACCTTTTAAACCAGTATTTCTTTACAACATCTCATTTGGTACCAAGAACTATCAATTAAAAAAGCTACATAAAAAATTGCAGTTTTAACCAATATTTAAGTGCAACATTTTAGCAATGAAAAAAAACAATTATAAGGTTTAAACTACATAAAAATGCACTGTTTTACTAATATTTGTGTGCAAAATTTAATTCAATACTAAAAAAATATCAAAGTTCAAGCTACATAAAAATTGTATGATTTTTAACCAACTTTAAGTGCAACACTTTAGTTTTGAAAGAAAAGTATCAATTAAAAGTCCAAGCTACATAAAATTTGTACTAATTTAACCAATATTTAAGTGCAACATTTTAGCATTGAAAAAGTAACAATTAAAAGGTTCAAAACTACATAAAAATTCATTCATTCAGTACTAAAAAATATCAATTTTGAAAGAATTTTAAAAATTGAAAGAAAAGTATCAATTGAAAAGTCCAAGCAACATCACATTCAATGCTAAAAATTCTAATTAAAAAGTTCAATCTACATAATTTTACTTTTTAACCAATATTTTTGTGCAACATTTCATTCATTACTAAAAAGAATCAATTAAAAAAAAAAAAAAAAAAAAAAAAAAAAAAAGTAGTTTCATCTACATAAAAATTTTACAACTTTAACCAATATTTAAGTGCAACATTTTGGTATTGAAAAAAGTGTCAATTAAATGCTTCACTCCATAAAAAAAAACAATATTGTAACCAACATTTGTGTGCAAAATTTCATTCAGTGCTAAAAAGTATCAAAGAGTACAACCTAGATAAAAAATGCATTATTTTTACCAATATTTGTGTGCAACATTGCATCCGAAACACATAAATTAAAAAAAGTTTCAAGCTACATACAAATTTTACAATTTTAACAAATATTCAAGTGCTACATTTAAGTATTGCAAGAAAAGTTGTAATCAAAAGGTCCAAGCTACATAAAATTTGTACTGCGTTAACTAGTATTTCTGTGCAACATTACATTTAATACTAAAAAAGGAATTAAAAACCTTAATCTATATAAAAATGTCACTTTTTAACCAATATTTTAACTGCAATATTTTAGTATTAAAAAAGTATTAATTAAAAGGTTCACTCTACATAAAAATGTACTATTGCAACCAATTATTATATGCAATATTTCATTTAATACTAAAAATGTTCAATTAAATGGTTCAAGCTACATAAAAATTATATAGTTTTAACCAATATTTAGTATTGAATGAAAAGCCTTATTAAAAAGTTAAAAATGTTACTTTAACCAATACTTCTAGGCAACATTTCATAACTAAAACTATTAGTCATTAAAAGTCCTACTAATACAATACTAAAACTAAAAACTGCGCAATCTGTATAAAAATGTACTATTTCATCTAAGAAATTTGCTAAAATTACATAATTTCAAAATCGGCTAGTCGGTAGGGTTGGGTATCGTTAGAATTTTATCAATACCAATTCTGCTTATCGATTCCGATTCTTAAGGATTCCTAGTTTTGATTTCAATAAGGTTAAACAAGGCAAACATTTAGATGTCAAACATATTTATTCTGTGTCAGCTAAACAACATGAGGAAAAAATCAGCAGCCTACAGAACAGTTAAGCCTACAAGAGGAACTTCTGCCTATGATTTTAACAACAACAAAAAAAAAAAAAATACCACAGCAAAAACAACTAGATTAATATAAATTTCAAACATTAAATTGTTAAAGACAAGTAATAAAACAGCAAAAAACAAATCAATTAGCAAAAGCATAAATACAACTGAACAAATTTCAGGTCTAGAAATTGAAATCAAAAGTTTACAAACACTGCATAGTTTTCTTTTCAAAAATAAAATATAGACTAAGCCTCATTAAAGTTACGAAAGATGTTCCATCAAGATCAGAGAATGATATTCTTTTGTTCTTTGATTAACATTAACGACAGGCAGTACCTGTTTATTAGGCTGGAACCGGTTCTCAATACCCAACCCTACTAGTCGGCAGGTTGTCTGAACAACTAGTCAACTAAATGTCCTGTATAATATCTGCCACAAAAAAAAAAAAAAAAAAAAAAAATAGACAAAAAGTCAACTTTAATAATTAACTAGTGGCAATTAAAAGTGTCAAAAAAGAGAGAGAAAGAAAAAAAAAAAACGTTTCAGCCATGGTGACTGAACCGAACGGAACGGATGTTGAACGGAAGTCACAAAGGGGCGCTCAGTGGGGCCGTTTATTGATGTTGGCCATTCCTGCAGTGAGGAGCTCTCAGAAACCCTGAGAGGACTATTCTCCACCACACCTACCATTAGGGACTTCCCTTCTCTGAACTCCTTCTACGCTTCAATTCATCAATTGCCCTTCACCTCTTTCATGAAAATACATCTGTAAAACTCAAACCATCTCATACCACTATCAGCCGGCGCTTCTTCCTCAGAACACAGAGCAGAACTTAAAGAGAATGTCTTTGGTGAATCTTTAATGGGGCGCAAAGGATCTGCCCTTTTCATGCGAGATAAGGGTGCTGGAAAAAAAAAAAAAAAACGCTGTAGTTGTACGAATATCGTAAGGCTTGGTTTGCTCTGTACTGTATGTGAAGGCTTATGCCAAGTTCACACAGTGATTTCACCACTGAAGATCGCTGTAATGTTGCTGGCCAAGGGTTGTAAAGAAATCATATTTCATTATGTTATAAATGCGAGTCTTTCAAACTAAAACAAACTTTGCAAAACAAACTTAATGAGAAGTCTGATTCACAAACAAATGACTCTTTGAATCAAAAATAGGTAGCAGAATCACTGCAGTCCAATTTACGGATGAATGACTCTTATGGACAAGTTCTTTTTAGTGAATCAAAAACATAGAACATCCCATATAGACAGAATACTGAATCAAATAACTCTTATGAACTGGTTCCTTCCCTGAATAGTTAAAAAAAAAAAAAAAAAAAAAAAAAAAAGTGTGTGTACATATACACACACATATAGTGCTGGGTAGCAACCAATTAAATGTAATCTTGATTTGATTACATAATTCCAAAAATTAAGTACTTGTAATTAGATTATATTTTAAAATACTTATATTCAGACTACAGTTACTTTTTTATTGATTACTTGAGTACATGTTATTCACACGGTCATGTGACATGCAGGTACAATATTTTATATATATATTTAAGTGTTTTATTTTTATTTATTTTTCCCCTTTTTAAAAAACACATTTAATTTTTACGCTTTTATGATTTAATTATTACCATTGATTAAACTCAAACTCCAGATGTAATATGTTTAATAACTCTGAATGGAATATATTTTCTAACTCTTTGTATTTTTATATTGATAAATCAATTATTTAAATCAATGATTTAAATTAATGTGATAAACAAGTTTACTGATTAATCGTGATTAATCGCATCCAAAAACAAAAGTTTGTACACAAATAAAAATAAGGGTAGACTGTGTATATTTATTATGTATACATAAATACACACACATACAGTATATATTTTTAAAATTTTACATATTTTTATTGATATAATTAATAGTATATATAAATATATTTAATATATAAACATAACATTTTTTTAAATATATTCATGCATGTGTGCATTTATATATACATAATAAATATACACAGCACACACACACACATTATGTAAACAAAAACTTATTTTGGATGAAATTAATTACGATTAATCGTTGCGCAGTACTAAACAAGTTAGATCAAAAGTAATCTAAAAGTAGTCCACTAACATAATGGATTATGTTACGAACTGCAATTTTTGACATTTAATTTTATGTATACAAGTCACATTTGCATTCCACACTCAGCCCCGAGTATAAATAAATCATAATATGAAGGTTTATTAGCAAATAACAGAATTTAGAAAGGACAAGGCAGCACAGCAATTCATTTACTTTAAGAAAACCTGCCAGTTTCAACATGACAAGCTGACTAACGATCACGTTGGCAATGACTGCTGAATAATTGCTAACTTTTTTTAGAAACCTCAACTCAAATATCCAAATTGGCTGCTTAAAAGCACATCAGTTTTGCCAAAATGCCAGTCATTTCTGCTTGTTTCTTCTCAATCATTTTGTTAATGTTTTTAGAAAACTCACATCATTTAAAGTCCATCCAATTCCACTAGTTAAGGCAGCAGATACTGTCTTGTGTTCCTACTACTGTTGTACTTTTAGTGGTCCACGTCGACGAATGGTCAAGACAAATGACACAGTTAAACACTTTGAAGATCATAACCGGGCATTAAAAACACATTTGGCCTGTTAACAACCATTGAAAATGCTTGCAACATCAAAACATCAATATTAATGAGATTCCCTGGGATATTTTTGGCCAAAGCAGACGCGAAAAAAGCACGGCACAGAGCACGGTTTGACCCGGAGACCTGGAGATAGTAACGTGACAGACTCCTTGTTCAAAGAAACTGGCCTGCTTTCATCTCCGGCTTTTTCCCGAGCCGCACTGGCCCAAGCCATCTGCTTTATTCTAATACGGGGCTTAAAGATGCTGTTTTTTTCCAAGGCTTCCCAAGTACGATAAACAGCCTTTATGTAGCTCACCCCTGTTTACAGCATGCAGTATGCTGTGCTGTAAAATATTCACTGTTAAACTGTCAACGATGCTGGCCACTCGCCCGGCCTTCACAGTATGGTGGCACTCGCCCTCGGTTTACGCCCCCTCGGCCCCCCCACCAATGCCTGCTCGCGGCGGGGCCCGGGAACCGGCCCACTTCTCGAGACCTTCCAGAGCGGTTCAAACGCCCCGCGAGCTTCCAGGCTTGGCTTCAGACACGTGTAAAGTTTTTTTTTTATTCACTGCCCTGCAAAGGCACCGCCAAAGGTTTTCGAGTTCCAACTTGGCATGACTTCTGAAAAAAAAAAAAAAAAGCGCCACAGCTTCCTCCTGCAGCTCTCGAGCCGGCTGTTTGTTTCCCTGACTGATTGAGTGCAGAGAGCAGGGTCCTGTCGCGCAAGATCCCGGAACGAGGGGGTGTTACGTCTCACTCCAGCCACAGACCTCGACAGCCCTTGGGCCGAAGAAACTCGGCGGAAAGCTGATGAGTGTTAGTATGCCAGGCTGGCGTGCCCGGCTATTTGCAACACTAGGGGTATTGCGTATTAAGAGAGACAGGCTTTCAAAACAAACGGCCTCTTGCCTTCTCTCCGTGTCATCCTGTGTGAAATATTAAGTGTCGTTTGCAGCGAGGACGTAAGAAATGCCGATAGCGGGCCGCACGAAGACACTGAGGTTGTTCTTTTGGATCACGGCGCATATTTACTCCAGTTTTCACAGATTTCTGTGACAAACGCAGGCTGTCAGCGTCTCCATTACTGTGTTTACAGTGGCATATGCATCGTGTAATTATGCCACGAAAGAGTTCATTTCCTCAGGAAATCTAAAGCAATCAGAGAAGCGAAAAAGGATGGAAAAAATGTGCAAGAGGAAAACTCATATTTTAGGTTGATCTGGCACAATTTAAGTCAGAATTACATGCTGCTAAAGACAATATCATGAAAATGTATACAAAGCTAAATCTGAAAGTCAACAAAACCATCTAAAATGAATGGATTTTTTCAAATATGATTATATTCTTCAATGATTAAAACCATATAATATCTTGAAACAACCTAGCATTCAAAAAAAATACTTTTGCAATGGCCAATCCGATATGTAGAGGGTTGAATGGCTGATATGGTATATTATGAATAATTCAATTTAAATATGTCCAATGAGACAGACATAAAATGGCTTAAAATAACTGAATAATTTCCTAACACAATAATTACTCAAAAAATACTTTCTTAATAAATAAGGAAAATAAATTTAAGACTTTAATTGCATTTTCTTTAAGAATTTATGACCAATTGTCTAACAATGCAAAGATGATCAATCAATAGTGCATCCAAAAATATTTTGTTGGTTAAATAAACCATAGATAAACACACATTTATTCAAATTCAAATCTGAAATGTTAATTCTGCAGAAACATGATGATATAAACTTATTGCAATATTAAAAGACTTGCTGAATATTGCAATATTGAAAGTGTTGTTCTATGAAGATATTTTGTATATTTCCTACCATAAATATAGCAAAACTTAACTTTTGATTAGTAATATGCATTGAACTTCATTTGGACAACTTTAAAAGAAATTTTCAATATTTTGATTTTTTTTTTCTTCACCCTCAAATTCCAGATTTTCAAATAGTTGCACCTCAGCCAAATATTGTCCTAACAAACCATACATCAATGAATAGCTTATTTATTCAGCTTTCAGATGATGTGTGTGTATATATATATATATATATATATATATATATTTATTTTTTATTTTTTTTTTTTTTTTAATTGACCCTTATGACTGGTTTTGTGGTCCAGGGTCACACATTATAAATAATTACATTTAATGATAAATGAAACAGACATAAATATTATATTTTAAGCCTTTTTTAGACTATTTAATGTAATTTTAAAATTATTTAAGACCAAACGTGTAATAATGCAAAGACTGACAGAGGAAAAAGGTCACAACACTCTTAAAAATAAAGGTTCTTTTTTGGCATCAATGGTTCCATGAAGATCCTTGAACATCCATGGAACCTTTCAAATACAGAAAAGGTTCTTTATAGTAGAAAAAGATTCTTTAGATTTTAAAAACGTTCAAAATAGTTCTTTTAAGAACTGTCTACTGAAAGGTTCTTAGGGGAACCAAAAACGGTTCTTCTGGAGTCTTTATTTTTAAGAGTGTACCAACCCACTTTGAGGTTTGCGATTGATGCTGATCTCAAAACAGCCACATATCAACAGATCTGGCTGATATAAACACACACTACCTTAAAAGTACACAACCTTTTCATGAAGAACTTTTGAGCGTGTAGCAGACGAGTGAGTAGCAAATACTACCACGTCATAATTGCGTCTTTAATGGACACATCCCGTCACTGGCCTGTCAATCATCTTGTTACATCTAAAGCCTTTCTAAACAAACTCCACATTACAGTTTATTTAACTGACGCACCAACTCTTCTTAACAACACAGGCCTAATGACATATGAATTGGGATGCAGCATCAGTCCATCAGCCATCTGTTTTTTAGACTCTTTTTAAGATGTCCACTCCATATATTGCAAAACTGAGAACTGTGATAATGTACACTCGCAAGTTGCTTCATACGTACGACTGCCTTTCTTCTGTGGAACTCGCAAAATGAGCAAAATGTTGTGACTGACAGCTTCAGTTCATATTTACTACCATTGCATCCGCTTTCATACAATGACAGCCAAAAGATGACTCAGATCTTGTACTAATATCCGATTTTGCGTTCCACAGAAACATAACACGTGTTTGGAAAGACACGAGAGTGAGTAAATGATAACTTTTGGAGTGAACTATACGCTACAACAAGCTAAGCCACAGCCATTATTATTTTTAACACTTTGTGCTGATTCATTGCCTAATGTGAATCTCACAATCCACTGTAATTCCACTGAGTTTTTAAGGTGAAATATTCCTTAAACTTTTAATAACCTTATTAACATCTAACATAACATTTGCCTGCCAAAAATACGTAATAATGAACTTTCCTCCCGATTCACTTATGTCATGGGTAATATTATGAATAGAGTTCATCAAAAGCACAAACAAGTACCAACGCGTTGCTGTCAACAGCTGGAAAGTGTTGCCAAAGTAAGAAATACCTCAAACTCTCACATAAACCGCTTATTTGTGACTTTAATACATGAAACTAGTATTAAACACATTTGCTGTGTGGGTTTAAGATTATTTGGCGTGTGTCTGATAAATTAGGAGTGAATTTCTCCTCACATTTCTAGTGCATGTGTCACACTGACAGACGTTAGCTTAGCCACAATGCTTTAACCGTGCCGTGTCACTGCTAAAAACACAACCGACACTTTCTAAAACACCTTTAAACTAAGTTTGACAATAGGGTGAGTTACTGTCAGAATGAATAAACCGTTTTTAACCGTTAAAACAAATCTTTTGAATGTTTGTCTCAGTTGAATTAACCCCTAAGCAGTATTAGCCTAGCGCGCTAACTCAAACTAGCCCAAAGTTCTGTCAACTTTTCCTCAGCTCTTTCTGTTGTAGGCTAGTAAAGCCTACTTGTCGTTTACACCGTTCCTCGTCGACGCAAAACGTCCTTGTTGCGTGTCAGTAAACCGGAAAAGTGCCACGATAATCTGTTTTGAAGTTGACAGGAGGGAATGAAGCTAAACTCTTACCAGGAAGTGCCAGCTGAGCTTCAAGCGCGCTGAAGTGGAGCTGGCGCCGAGGATGAGGATGAGGAGGATGGTGATGGTCTCTCAGTCTGTCAAGGTCGAGCTCCCGTTGAGTTCCTGCGCGACGCCGCAACACACACGCGAGCTGTTCGCGCGCCTACAGAGAGAGAGTGTGTGTGTTCTTGTGAGGGTGTGCGTGTGCGCGCTCCTTAACACGCCATTCCCGACCTGTGTGCGTTACACACATCCCAGCATGCTCGATGGAGAGGGGCGGGAAACTTCACACAGGCCAGTAACTTTAACACTCACAGAGAACAGAGCAAGGAAGTACGGAAGGATGCTATTCGATTCTGTTTTATCTCCCTTTACACTGCTCTGATCTATTTCATTCTTTAATTTTACCTCACTTCTATACTCTTATGCGCTATTTTCCAATGAAGGTTCACGTAAGTTCTGTTTTAATCTGTTCTGTTGACAGTTATTCGGTTTCACATCACCTCCCCTGGTGAAAAAACCAGCATATGCTGGTAAGTATGTTTTGATGCTGGTTTAAGCTGGTCAAGTTGCTGGTCAAGGACCAGCATAGACCAGCAAAGGACCAGCTTAAACCAGCATCAAAACCTACCTACCAGCATATGCTGTTTTTTTCACCAGGGTCATTTCTATTCTAATCTCTTTTATGAAAAAATCACTGCTTACAAAGTTCTTTTCACCTCACAAAAACAAAAGCTGTCTCTGGGGCAGGAACTTTTCAAAAGGCACTAATGTGTATCCATTTGGGAGCTAATATGTACACTTTAGGTACTAACGTACAGTTGAAGGCAAATGTTTACACACACCTTGTGGAATTCGCAAAATGTTAACTATTTTACCAAAATAAGAGCGATCATACAAAATGCATGTTATTTTTTATTTAGTACTGACCTGAGTGAGATATTAAAAGACAGTCCACAAGATAAAATAATAGTTGAATTTATAAAAATGACCCCGTTCAAAAGTTTACATATACTTGATTCTTAAAACTGTTGTTGCCTGAATGATCCACAGCTGTATGTTTTTTGTTTAGTGATAGTTGTTCATGAGTCCCTTGTTTGTCCTGAACAATTAAACTGCCTGCTGTTCTTCAGAAAAGTCCTTCAGGTCCCACAAATTCTTTGGTTTTTCAGCATGTTTGTGTATTTTAACCCTTTCCAACAATGACTGTATGATTTTGAGACCCTTCTTTTCACACTGAGGACAACTGAGGGACTCATATGTACGGTGGCCGAGAGAGCTCAAAGAGCTGCAACTTAAGAAAACACATGCAAACAGAAAAAAACGACAACAGATTAAGAAAACATCTTCATCAGTTTGACAACACAGGCACTGCAAATCCTCGCAACACAAATACGGAAACGCGCTGCAAATTCTCACAACACAAACAAACACACGAACGTGCTGCAATTAGCACGGACCACAACGGAAATGTTTCAGGGGGACCTCAAAAAGTGACGGACCCAGCTGGGACCTGAATTTTGACCTGATTTTAACCATTAATGAAGCGTTGCATTTTTTTTTCGTGAACTTTGAACGTTATATTTATTTGCATGTATTTATTTATTTATATATTTATTTGCAATTAAGTTAATAACGTTTCACAGTTAAGTGTGTAATTTGTCAGATTAGTCTAATAATATCCAAAAGACCAATGAATCGTATGATCAGGATGCTAAACAAAATAATCAGGTCCAGATATTGAACATTTATTTTTCTGTTGCCCTTATGCTATTTCATTTTGCACTGGCTTTAAAATAGACATAACAAAGAAATTAAACAAACCCCTTAATTTAGATTTTTATAATATTTTACTTTGTTTTCAAAACCCCTCTTTTTCTGATAAACAGATTTATATTGTAAATCTCTTAATTATTTTAGCAAAGTTTTATATTCACAAGTCAAAAGTAAGTCAGAAGAAACCATTATCTCATTACCCTCTCTAATATGAGATCTCAAAATAAGAAGCTCACAAAAACAAAACTAATTTTAAAGCTTTTCAAATGTATGTAACTGCCCTGGATTTTCCTTTTTTTTCTTTCTTTCTTTCTTTTGGTATGTTTGTGTTCATTTTGGGTGTTTTCTCTTTCTGCTGTTATTTATTTATTTTTTTTTTGCAGTTGAATTTGCAATTTGAAATGTTGCCTTGTTTTTTTGTTCGATGATGAAACTGAATTATAAAAAAATATAAAAAAATAAATAATAATAATAATAATAATAATAATCAGGTCCCAGCCAGGTTCGTCACTTTTTGAGGTCCCCCTGAAACATTTCCGTTGTGGTCCGTGCTATTTGCAGCGCGTTCGTGTGTTTGGTTGTGTTGTGAGAATTTGCAGCGTGTTTCCGTATTTGTGTTTGCGTGGCGAGGATTTGCAGCGCCTGTGTTGTCAAACTGATGAAGATGTTTTCTTAATTTGTTGTTGTTTTTTTCTGTTTGCATGTGTTTTCTTAAGTTGCAGCACATTGAGCTCTCTCGGCCACCGTACATATGCAACTATTACAGATGGTTCAAAGGCTCACTGATGCTTCAGAAGGAAACACAATGCAATACAAGCCAGGGGGTAAAAACTTTTTTAATTTGAAGATCAGGGTAAATTTAACTTATTTTGTCTTCTGGGAAACATGTAAGTATCTTCTGTAGCTTCTGAAGGGCAGTACTAAATGAAAAAAATATATATATTATATTAAGGCAAAATAAGGAAAATGTACACATCTTCATTTTGTTCAAAAGTTTACACCCCCAGCTCTTAATGCATCGTTGTCTTTGAGGTACTAATATGCACCCTTTATCGACTAAATAATGTACAAAGGTGTACCTTTTAGAAAGGTACCACCCCAGTGACAACTCTATTATGTAACTTTCACTTCATTTCCTTACTGTTCAGTTTTATGTCTTAGGTTTTGAAAAAGGTTTTGTTGTATACTGTAAATTACTAGCAGTTAGCCAAAGGGTAATCAGTCTTATTTTTTTGGATTCAACTTAGACTAATCTACATTTTTATGTAACTGAATTAAAAAAGAAATTATGACCAGTCTTAAAGGAAAAAAAAATAGCTGACTAATCTTAACTAGACTAGTCTTAACTTTTTATGCAACTGGCCCCTGATCGATTCTATTCAGATCTGTTCTATTCTTGTCTGTTCTAAATTCTAAATTGTGTGTTGGAATATGGAATCAGTAGACATTTATTAGAACTGTACATGAATTGGATTACATGAATTCTGGATTATGTAATCAGATTCCAAAAATTATATACTTGCAATTATATTAAATTACATTTAAAATACTCTTAGTTAGACTACAGTTACTTTTTTATTAATTACATGATTACATATTATTCACACAATAGCAATATTTTATACATAGGCCTGGTTTCACAGACAGGGCTTAGACTAAGCCAGGATTCTGCCATAGTTAAGTCATTTTTATAAATGTGCTTAGACAAAAATATTACTGGTGTCCACCTTGAGACAAAACAAAGGCACTGATATATTTTAAGACCAGTCAGTGCAAGTTTCTTTCATTTGAAACAGCTCAGACTTTAACCTTTTCAGTGAAACAAACCCTAGTTTGGGAAACCTTTACATACTGTAATGTTTAATGCACTTCAATGGCATTTTTTTGGGGCATTTTTTTATATCAGTATGCTACAAGATTATCCTATTTAATGAGTCATAAATGAGTTAGGTCAAGAATAATCTAAAAGTAGTCTGATTCAGTTACCTAAATTACTACAATTTTTATCATGTACTTTGGAATCAGTAACAGACTACAATTTGTAAGTAATCTACCCAGATCTGCCTAGTGCAATACTGAAACATTTGATAAAAGAGAAGTTTCATACAGCAAATGGTAAAAAAATAACCTCTGGAATGTGGGAACATGGGCTTACTGTCAAGGTAAGTAAAGTAAATAACACATCCAAAATGGTCCATAAGACTTTTACTGCCCAGCAGAGCATCTTTAGCAGCACATTGCTTATTTTCCTGTCCCTCTGCTGTCATAGTACAAATACAGTGATGCACATCCAGAGCCACTGCAACTTTCATATAAAACTGCAATGTTTTAAGCTCAGGGAATTCAAGAGTGCTACTGTGATAGGATGCCACCTCTGCAGTAAATCAGTTTGGGAAGTTTCATCTCTGCTAGATATTCCACAGTCAGTTGCAAGTGGTATTATTGGAAAGTCTTTTGGAACAGCAGCAACTCGGCCATGAAGCAGAAGAACACATGAAGTCACAGACCAAGGTCACAAATGCAGAGGTGCATGGTGCCAAAAGTCACCAACGCTCTGCTGATTCCACACCTGAAGAATTACGTACTTCCATCGGCATTGATATCAGCGGGAGCTTCATGGAGTGGGTTTCCATGGCCAAGCAGCTTCATATCAGCCTCCCACCACCAAGTACAATGCCAGGTGTTGAAAGGAGTGGATGCAGGAGCAATAGAAACCTGTTCTGTGGAGTGACGAATCCTCTGTTTCTCAGTCTGATGGGCGAGTCTGGGTTTGGTGGATGCCAGGAGAACATTACTTGCCTGACTGTGTTGTGTCAACTGTAAAGTTTGGTTGAGGAGAAATAATGGTGTGGAGTTGTTTTTCAGGGTTTGGGAAATCTTAAAGGGATTGTTCACCCAAAAATAAAAAGATTTATCACCCTCAAGTCATCTTAGGTGTATATGACTTTCTTCTTTCAGGCGAATGCAATTGGAGTTATATTTAAAAAAAATGTCCTGGCTCTTCTAAGCATTTTAATAATGGCATTAAATAAGGTTTGAGATTTTGAAGCCTAAAAAAGTGCATCCATCCATCATAAAAAAGTGCTCCACACGGAAACTTAATAAACTGTAATCTCTAGCTTCTGCTAACTGTTCACGAGAGAGTGGCATTCCAGTGGATGACGTGGGATGTAGGTGTAGCGTGAGCTCCAATGAGGAGAGAGCAAAACAAAACACTGGTCGTCAATTAGAAGTACAAAAGTAGAATCAATGTTAGAGGATTTCGATATAAGCCAAGAGGAGACTGGGTTTCTTTGCTGTAAATAAAACTTGGTTCTTGCAAGACTAGCACTGCATATTCTCACTATCCTTTTAATGCTTCAGCATACCAAGACATTTTGGACAACGCTATGCTTCCAACTTTGTGGGAACAGTTTGAGGAAGGCCCTTTCCTATTCCAGCATGAAAGCAAGGTCTATAAAGACTGGTTGGATGAGGTTGATGTGGAAGAAACCCAGAGCCCTGATCTTAACCCCACTGAACACCTTTGGGACGAACTGCAATAGGGATTGCAAGCCAGGCCTTTGCGTCCAACATCAGTGCATGACCTTACAAATGCTCTGCTGAATTAATAGCCAAGAAAATCCCACAGAAACACTCCAAAATTTTATGGAAAACCTTCCCAGAAGAGTGAAAGATGTTATAGCTGCAAAGGGGGACCAACTCTATATTATGTCTATGCATTTTAAATGCAATATCATTAGACCCTGTTGGTGTAATGTAAGACCTTCGTTCATCTTCGAAACACAAGATATTTTTGATGAAATCTGACAGTTTTCTGACCCTGCAGACAGCAATGCAACTACAACTAGTTCATGGCCTGGAAAGGTAGGAAGGACATCGTTAAAATAGTCCATGTGACATCAGTGGTTCAACCGTAATTTTATGAAGCTACAAGAATACTTTCCAAGCACAAAGAAATCAAAAATTATGACTTTATTCAACAATTTCTTCTCTTCCGTGTCAGTCTTCAACGTGCATTTACGAGAGTACCATGATGCTGCTGACGCAGAAGCTGGCATTCTGACATAGAACGTCCATCTCTGAACGTTCATTTGTATATTCTAGTTTGAATAAGTACATTCTAAAAAATGCTGGGTTATTTTTTTAACCCAAATGCTGGGTTCAGCCCATTTTATTGAGTCATTTTTAATTTTTTTAACGCAAATGCTGGGTTCAACTTGTTTGGTCATTTTATCGGGTCATTTTTAATATTTTTTTTACCCAGGTGCTTGGTAGTTTTTCTGTGACTAAGATGCTGGGTCATTTTTAACACTGGGCTTTTTTTTTCTACCCAACTGCTGGGTTAAGCCTGTCTCTGACGAAACAACCCAGTTGCTGCTGAGTGACAGTCAGAGCGTGGGCTTTTTTAGTCCTCTACAAGAGATAGCGGTTCTCAGCGCTGCTGATTTGGTGCACTTCTTCAGCGAAATAAAGGTTTGTATATATTTTATTTCATTTATAAAGTCTTTACTGTGTTGTAAATTGTATTATTTTACACAACACAATATAAGGAAGAGAAGTCAGTCAGCTGCATCAGCAGCGGTTGTTTCGCAGGATGGAAACGCCTTTTACTTTGCATAAAATAAATGGATTTTATTTGTTATTGTACTGAGTTTAATATAGTTTGATATTAAAATACACTGCCCTCCAAAAGTTTGGAAACGCCCTAGAAAATTTGTGATAATTTTGCACTGATAAGGGACAACACAAAGTACGAAAACATATTTTATTACATAAACAGTTTATACATAGAAAAAAACTTAAATTTTTGATTTATCAGAATATCCACCATTAGCAGCTATTACAGCTCTGCATAACCTGGGCCTAAATTCATTGTACTCTAAACTTAATTGGCAATCAATTGTTGAAGCTATTAAGGTGTGCTGACCCAAAAATCTTTTAAAAACCCAGGCCAAGTTTAAACCAGTAACCAGGCATCACAGCTGGCAAAGGGGCATGTCTGACTTTTTTCTGATTGTATTTGCACCAAAAAATGATAAGGATTTATGCTGATATCGTCCAAAACCACACTTTGCCAGGGGTGTTTCCAAACTTTTGGAGGGCAGTGTATGTTCGTTTACAGGTTTTGGAGTCAATCACGGCATCTTTCAGCTGCTAGTGAAACTGAAACGCGTGGCAGCAGTCTGAAATTCGGAATTACACCGGTGAACAACAGCCCTTCACGGCTCAGATTTCGACAACACACCGACACGAAAAATTTGAGCTATATTGATAATAAGTGATTACAGAGAATGGCTGAATACACTAAAATTAAAATGCTTTTACATTTTTATGTCTAAAATGCTTGTTAAATGAGTTTACATGTATGTAACATTGTAAACTATGCTGTATTCACCCAAATAAATTCAATTTGTCTCATATTTTGTCCATGTATTCTTATTTAATAATAAATGTTCATCTTCTGTCAGCGCCAATAGTTTTGTGGTTAGTGCGCTGACATGTTGCACAACTGTGCGTGCGGCGACCGGGGTTCGAATCATGTCTCAATGTCCTTTGCCAATCCTACCCTCCTTTCTCCACCCAAAACTTTCCTGTCTGCTCTCTACTGTCCTATCTAATAAAAAAAGAGTTCTTATTAAAAAAAAATAAAAAAAATGTTCATCTTCTGATTATTGCTGTTGGCTCTAGTAATTCTGTGTGGTTTTATAAGTTCCAGTGCATTTAAGCCAGCAATATAATAATTTTTAAACAATGGTTGACTTAAATAAAATAACCCAGCATGTTTGGTAAAAACATTTAATTCAAACCAGCATGTGTTCTGTCCAATATTTACCCAGCACTAGGTTGCCAAACAACCCAAGTTGGGTTGTTTTTGGAGTGTAGGGCTGGGCAAAAAATTGCAAGTCATACTCTCTGTCGAAGACATGGTTACAAAGACTGTAGGACAGCTTTAAAGATGTCCTTACTACCTTTCTGGGCCTTGAACGTGGTAGTTGCGTTGCTGTCTTCAGGGTCAGAAAGCTCTCAGATTTCATCAAAAATATCTTAACCCTTTAACTGTCACCGTCCACCCTGTGGGGCGCATAAGTTTACTTCACCATATTACAAATAAATCCTAATCTAATCATGACAAACTATACATTGTTGGAAGGGTCTAAAACTCCTAAATAGATATTTTACCATATTTTGGTGTTAGAAATTATGTAGGAAAAGTAATAGCCACTTAAAAAATTTACATCATAACATGAGTTCTGACCTTTGTCACAAAAGACTTTCTTCATTGCCTTTTCCCCTATCACGCTTTAGATATCATAAGAAATTATATGTCAGCTCAAAACTTAAAATCTCAAAATTCATCCTTTGAAAGGCATTTTAAAATCAGACATTGCATTACCATGGAAAATGTACATCAAAATCTTATTACAAAATGTTTTCATTCATTAATTATAAAGATTTAAGTCTAGATTAAATCATTTTTATGTCTGTGTTCAAAAATAGGAGTGACAGTTAAAGGGTTAATTTGTGTTCCGAAGATGAACATTTTCATTTTTGGGTGAGCTATACTTTTAAAGCTGAATCATATCATGCCTGATATGATTTCTTCTTATCAGGAAAACTTATAAACAAATGACATAAAGCTCAAAATTTGAACACCATATTAACACCACAGTTCACCCTTATTTACCCACCAACTTCCTTGATTTAGATGTTGATAGGCCTGTATTACCTGTGACTGCAAGTTCAAAGATTGTTAGTGAAGCATGCGAGACAAAATAAACGCACTTTGTATTTAGTTACAAAACCTTATGTCAGCATATCTAAGCTTGATCAGTGTCACATTAATTTCAAAAGATATCTTGTTTACACTTCACAGCATTAACACTTAGATTTTATCCATATAAACAATATTACGTATTGTCAGCAGTAAAACTGCCACAATTCTCTCAGATGATACTATACAGTAGTATTACATTGAATCAGAGCATTTGAGGGGAGCATTTTCTGTTCCGTATAAGGAAAGTAACAATGTTTTCTCCTAGATTTTGACAGTTGATAATCAACAAGTGTTGTGCGCTGCTTTTCTTTTTTTTTTTTCTGTCTTGACACTTCAATAGCAGTTCTGCTAACCTCCTCACAAATACCATATAAGAAAGGTAAAGCACACAGTGTGTGTTTTCCCCTCTTCTTGAACAAGCGTTGAAGATTAAAAGAAACGTCTGCGGAAAATCTGTCAATTCTGTTGGCGAATAACGGCAAGCTGGAATTTAATGGCATGAGTTATATTGGGCTCCCTCAACACCCACATTTTGCTCTCAATGAGATCAATGCTGCTTCATGACAGATAGGGACTGTCTTTAGTATCTTCAAATTTCTGGTTTCTGAGGGAATAATTAGATAGATGGATAAGAGGCAGCTCTTGTGACTGCACACAGGAGCTCTGGTTCAACACCGCAGTCTGTTGTCTTGAAATCTGTGTAATAATCAGATTGTGCCGATTGTTCTAAAAGTAGAACGGCGGCGGTTCCGTAATATTAACTTTTTTTTTTTTTTTAGATATTTGTTTTGCCAAAATCCTTGTTTGATTTCGTATTTTTCTGGAATGTAGATGAGCTTCCTCGTGTCTTTTTCGGGTCTTGTTTGTCTTTACCCCCAGACAATGAACTTTTTTGGCAGTGCACGACAGGGTCGCGCTGTAGTAGAAAAAAACACATCCAGCTTGATTTGATTTATTAATGCGGCTGTCGATAAAAAAAGTTATTCAAATGAAATCTTCACGTCTGTGTGTATGTATGTAAATATGCGCACACAGTTACACGTGCGTCCTTTTGTCTGCTTGTTGCTTGTGTCTGCAGTTGTGGAATTCTCTGTTTTGTTTTCTATGTTTTCATTAATGTATATACATCTACTTATTTAGCGTCTCTTGAGGGCCATCTCTTAGATATAGTGCATGTTTTCTTAATGACAAAATCTGTATGAGCTAAGCTTTTCATGTATGTGAATCCCAATCTTCAATATTTCATCATCCATTATTTAATTATAATCAAAATGAATTATTTCAGACTAACATGTAGAGCTTAAAAATAAATGGCAAGTTGTTGAAAGTGTGCAGCTGTTAAAACAAAACACTAATATTAATATATATATATATATATATATATTTATATAAACTGATTAATATGTTAAAAAACACCTTTCAAAGCTTGTTTGTAATAGTGTTCATGCACAAAAAAGAAAATGTTTCCTTAAGGTGCTGTTTATATATTTTTTTTTATTTTTTAAAATGACTTTGCCTGGTGTAACGTAATATGGAGCGTTTTATTTAGCTATTTCAGAAGAAAAATATTATATATTTGCTATTATATGTTTAATATAATAATGTTTTATATGTTTAGTAAAATTGTACATATGAATACATTTCACCTACCTGACAAAACAAATGTATCTGTATCTATAGAAAAATGTAATTTAATATTTATTTAAAACCTAGAAATTTAATTTTACCTACAAAATATATGTGACCCTGGACCACAAAACCAGTCGTAAGTAGCATGGGTATTTCGTAGCAATAGCTAACAATACATGGTATGGGTCAAAATTATTGGTTTTTATTTATGTCAAAAATCATTAGGATCATGTTCCATGAAGATATTTTGTAAATTTCCTACTGTAAATATATCAAAACTTAATTTTTGATTAGTAATATGCATTGCTAATAACTTAATTTGGACAACTTTAAAGGTGATTTTCTCAATATTTTTATTTTATTAATTAATTTATTTTTTTTATTTTATTACTATTATTATTTATTTTTTTTTTTTTTTTGCACCCTGATTCCAGATTTTTAAATATATGTATCTTCACCAAATATTGTCCTATCCTAACAAACTATACTTCAATAGAAAGCTTATTTATTCAGCTTTCAGATTTTTTACATAACTGGTTTTGTTGTCAAGGGTCACATATAATTTGATATTTAAAAATGACTTTCCCTATAATGTAATGTAGCCTTTTTTTTTTTATTTATTCATATATATATATATATATATATATATATAGCCATTTTAGAAGAAAATATAATTATGTATGTACAACTACATGTTAATTTAGAAGTAAAATTGTACATTTTAATACATTTTACCTGTTACCTGTTAAAACAAATCTATCTATGGACAATTTCATTTAATATTTATTTAAAACCTATACATTTATTTATATATATATATATATATATATATATAAGTATAATAAATATATAAGTAAATGATACAGTAGATAGATAGATAGACAGATAAAAGTTTTTTTTAAAGATTTAAAGTTATTTGTTTTATTTATTTAAAAACAACATGTAATTTTACTTACAAAATCTTGATAGGCAGATAGGTGATGATGAATTAAATGGTAGATATTAAAAAATGTAAATTCATGTCCCAGTCACATTTTCTTGGTTAACTAGACCTTATTTACACTATCAGAAAAAGAATAAGTAAAAAACTATTCTATTTTGTATTGTTACATTAACAATGTAATCAATATTCTATTTATTAAAGCCAAGTATGAATTTCATCAAGTTAATGTTTTGAAGCATTTACATTGATTCCAAAATAATAACTCAAAGCAGCAACAGAAAAAAACAACACATTTTGTTTGTGAACTTATGTTCAGCTGTTCTTTTTAATATCTTTTAAATATTTCTGAATTTTTCGAATCATCAGTCATCAAAGCATGGTAAATATTGATCACAGAGATTTACTTTAAATTTCACCAAGCTGATTACTCTAAAAACTCCCACAGATCATGTTTTCCCATTTTAAGTCTTATTTTGACGTAACAAAGTGATTATGTATAAGTGTGTGAGTTGTTTACTTACTTTAAAATAGTCTTCCCATTAACTCTTTTATATTGCTCATTCAGACTAATTCACAAACGCAGAATGCGCACAAACACAAGGCGGGATTAATTGCACAAACCAATCACAGCTAAACATGACCAGTCATATCCAATCATATCGCAATGGAGGCATGGCCTCCTCTCACGTGACTTATTCATTCTCAGTCACCCCCAACCAAACTCACATAAGCTTTAGGGCATCTGTTAAAACTAAATGGGCTCAGGGGAGGCAAGAGACACGGACTCCTGTTGTAACTTTACCTGCTGGTGTCGCTGTAGGACAATATTTTTTTAGTTTCCTTATACACTTTTTAATGTTTTATTTTGTAATATTAGCATAGATAATGTATAAATGTGTATGTGTGCACCTGTATAAATGTGCATGTGTGTACATGTGGCTGTTTTCACCTACTTACCCGACCTGCATGTAAGTCATTGACCTCTGACCCTTATGTTCACAAATCTCTGATGCGTTTTCTGCATCTGCTGCCGCTGCTGCTAAGGGTCACAGAGTCTCTCTCTGTGTGTGTGTGTGTGTGTGTGTGTGTGTGTGTCCATGTTCAGTGCAGACCGCTACATGAGCATGTACTTTTGACAGAGTAGGAGGCAGTGATATGCATACTTTCCTGGGATAAAAGGTGCTGGTGTGGAACTGCCACTGTCTGGAAACACACACACAGAGCACCAGGCTGACTGTACACATCATCTGACACCGGGCTTCTTGCTTTCTCGTCTCAGCAGTGTATGTGCAATGTACCTGTGTATGTGTGTGTGTGCGTGTGTGTGTGTGTATGTCCCGCTCAGGCTCACTCTACCGTGTCAGTCACACGAGCACCTGAGTCCACATCACACACATCAGCTGTTTACACACCATCCTGTGTTCTGAACCACAGATATTCACCAGAGAGACACCATTGAGAATCCCCAGAGGAACATTTTATTGCTCAGAGGTTTCTCCTTCATGGCTCAGGAGACTCAATGGAGTCACGTTTCACTTAAGCAGCAACTTCGACTCAGGTGTTTTGCCTAAAATTACTTAGAAGAAACACAGATATACAAATAAAGCATACAATAAAAATACAGAGGTGAATGTGAATAGCATCACTTGTGAAAATTGAAAATTGTGTCATTAATTACTCATCCTCATGTCATTCCAAACCCGTAAGACCTTCGTTCATCTTCGGAACACAAATTAAGATATTTTTTATTAAATCAAAGCTTTCTGACCTCGCAAAGACAGCAACGCACAGTTGCGTTGCTGTCTTTGCGAGGTCAGAAAGCTTTGATTTAATCAAAAATATCTTAATTTGTGTTCAAGGTCTTAATTTGATTTAATCAAAAATATCTTAATTTGTGTTCAAGGTCTTAATTTGATTTAATCAAAAATATCTTAATTTGTGTTCAAGGTCGTTTGGACGTTCAAGGTCCAGAAAGGTAGTAAGAAGATATATTAGGAATATATATTGGAATAGTCCATGTGACATCAGTGGTTCAACTTTAATTTTATAAAGCTACAAGAACACTTTTTGTGATTCTGGTGGTCTTGTGAATGCACGGCAGAGACTGACACAAAACAGAAGAAATTGTAGAATAAAGTTGTTATTTTTGTTTTCTTTGTGCACAAAATAATTCTCGCTGCTTCATAACTTTACAGTTGAACCACTGATGTCACATGAACTATTTGAACAATAATTACCTTTCTGGGCCTTGAACGTTTCAGTTGCGTTACTGTCTATGCAGGACCAGAAAGCTCTCAGATTTCATCCAAAATATCCTAATTTGTGTTCTAAAGATGAATGAAGGTCTTACGGATTTGGAATGACATGAGGGTGAGTAATTAATAACAGAATTTTCATTTTTGGGTGAACTATCACTTTATGTCCAGTTTATATTATTTCCTTAATAAGTAATGTGTAAGCAAGCGTATAGAGGGTCACAATTTGGTCAGTCACCCAGATGCGCGGCCATATTGGCAATACTTGGATGTAAACAACAGCATTGCACGGTTAATGCATTACTGAATATATCTTGTTCTGCTAATTTATGCTGTCTAAACCACTAAAAGCTACTAAATCATATAGAGAAGGACTTAATAAGCAGAAAAGGGTGCAATATTTTAACAGACTGAAGTTAATAGGTGGTGAAGATACATAGGAGCAGTATTAATTAAGACATTAGCCTATTACACCTACCTGACCGGAAATGATAAGAACAAACATGAATGTTGTCAAGATTCTTGCCCTGGGAATCCTAATTCAGTTTTGCCAACCACAAACACCTTTTGTTCCCCAAGACAGTTTTGTGCACTCTTCTCCTTGATTTGTTATAACTTTTGGCAGTCTGTTGCACTCCAAATGCTTTCCGATTAGTACAGCCCAAAACATGATAATAACTGATCATTTTCAGCAGCTAAATATGCAAGTTTCGTTCGGTTCAGTAGCATTGTTTATGGCCGATTGATGACATGTCGTGAAACACTCTATAGCTTCTTCACAAGTGATAGCATCACATAGCTTTAGCATGCATTCATGGACGATTTTAATCAAAATTTCAGTTCTTATTAAGATGTCTGACTTTTAATTGCAGACTTAAGTTTGAGACTTTATGATGTCTTAAGATGAGACACTGCAGGCAAAAACACTGTTTTTTCATGCACCTGTCAAATGTGAGATTTTGGGCTTTTTGGTTTTTAATAAAGTGTTTTTCAGACCAGTGGAAAGAAAACATCCAAATAACACTGTTAAGTGTTTCTTGTATAGCACTTTGTCTATTTGCGTCAATAGAGTTCAATATATATTTTTAAAGACCAAACTTTTTCTTCTACACTGAGCCATAACTCTCCACTTCAGTAAAACCTACACACACCAAACTTAAAATTTTTATTCCTGTCTATATCCTGAAGGTTTTTACAGAGGGATTTGTTCATATACAATTTGCTTGATTATATACAACATTTTATTCCTCACAAAATTGTGAAAAATATATCATTTTCTGTCTGTTCTAAGTATTTTCTGAATTATGTGACTAAATGAGGTCTCCTTCTGTAAGACCATTCGACTCTAATATGTTAAAAAAAAAAAAAAGAAAGAAATTTGAAAGGCTTCATCCAGATTTTTGTACTACAAATGTATGCAAATTAGCGCATATATGGCCTCATGTGCATATTTAAACCTAACATTTTAGAAAACTTGTAATACAAAAAATGTTTGCAATTATCAATGTAATCAATCAACTGGGGAAGTAAGAAGATAACTTTTTTCTTTTTTTACCCTATTCACCTGCAGTTTTCAATTCAATTCAAATTTATTTGTATAGCGCTTTTCACGATACATATCGCTGCAAAGCAACTTTACACCAAATTAAAGTTTTTTCAATATATTTAGTAGTAGCTTACTATTGGTGACTATGTCAAGTGGATGTACATATGGCAAAGATCAATCAATGACGCAATCAAACAGACAAAAAAAAACACTATAAACACCATGCAGTGTCTGGCCTTAAATGATATTTGAGGCTACGTCTACATTAATCCGGAAACATTTGAAAATGGAGTTTTCGTTTTAAAACGCTCCTGTCCACACTAGCGTTTTCCAAATATTTCTCGTCCACACTAAAACATAGGAAAATGTTAAATTCGCCTTACTGCGCATGCGTAAATACTCACTGAGATGGTATAGATGGAACAGACATAATAAGTTTTCACTCAATTCTCAGCAGGATTATTTTGTTTACAGAAATATCTCATAATTCATGACGCGTCCATGTCGAGCTCACTCATGTTTGATCTAAAAAGTAGCTGCCCTCACGTTTTGCCGCAGAAGTCAGTACAGCAACTGTGAGTACATTTTCTGTCATCTTTTTAGGACTGTAATATGAAGAATGTACAAGGTAAATATCTTTAGCAGCAGTGTGAAAGTGAATAGCACATAACAGGCACACTTACCGGAATAAACATAGATATCTATTGGTACAATATGCATCACATGACTAAACATGTCATCGTTTTCCTTCGTTTTCACTGTAACGCGAAAACGGCGTTTTCAGATGTATCCGCTTTGGAGAGCGTTTTCAAAAAGCTCAGTTTCCTTGACAAAAACGCGTTTCAGTGTGGACAGAAGGCCAAAACGGAGAGAAAAAGATTATTAGTATGGACATGGCCTCAGAAACACTCAATAATCTTGGAAATACTATCAAAGATGTGATTTTTATTTGGTCTGGGTCTGTCATTTTTGCACACCTGAGGATACATTTCCAATGTGAAACAAAAGAAACTCTTCAATCTTCATTCATGCAATGATGACAGAATTGTCATTTTTGGGTAAAGTGTCTCTTTAATAGCATGGTTGTTGTTTTTTAGTAATAGGTTGTAGTATATTAAGAAAAAATAAACGTTTCGCAACATAAAACCAGTAATATGTAAACATAATCACAAACCTTCCAGTTTCCTCATGCAGTTTGGCTCTTGTATGTTTATGCGTGTGTGATTTTCATACAATCGCAGTCTGCAGGGGAGGACGGCATCCATCTTCCTGTTTGACTCCTGGTTATGGTGACCGTCCATCCACTCCTCCGAATGTGTGTAACAAATCCTCCTTGAGCTCTCAAGGTCCCTTGTTTTCCAAAAAATTCCCTGCGGTCATAGGCGCTAAGAGCTATTGTTTGCCGATTTAGCCCTAAGGACAACCAACTACTGAATGTGACCTATAAACATATGCGTAATAACCATAGACACTCATAAAAGCTAAAAGTGCTTTGAAATGCCTTCTTTACTCTGACTCAATGCATCTAGGTTGATTCAGTCACATTAAGTGACTTACCACATGAAGAACATTTCAGCTAGGCTGACTAAACATTTTTACGAAGGAAGTACAGAAATTGTCCACAGACTAAAAGGAGTGACGTTTTTGCGGTCATCCAGTGTGTGTAGATCACCGATGGAGCTGGGAGCTTCTTGACATGTCTGGCATAGCAGGAATTCAACACGTTTCTGTTTACTAGGCCCCCATGTGGCCCAATGGTGCTTTTCCCACACTTAACAGAGTATAACACTTTCACAAGCTTTGCTCTAAAGCTTACTTTACGTATACAGTAGACCACTACATCAAAGTTAAAATGAAAAATGAGGGAGTGTCTCCCTTCTTTATTTATTTATTTATTTAACTAACACCAAAATGCAAGAATGCATTACTAGGGAATTCAGGGAACCCAAAGTATTTTTTATTTTCAAATCAAGCATGCTTTCACTGATTATTATTTTTTTTTGTGTGTGTGTGTGTGTGTGTGTTAAAATTCCCTTAAAGTTTATATAGTATAAAGTATACAACAGACAACAAATTAAACATCAATATAAAATAATATCCATTTGAAATTCCCGTCAACAACTTGAAGTGCATGCAAAAAAAGTGTTTTTTTTTTATGTTTTCATTGTAAATACAGCCATATGGTGTTCCTTTCCAGCTCCTCTTGGTCGGACATTTCGCTGCCAAGTTTTAGGAAGGCTGTGCGTTTATGATAAGTGACATTTGTTGCACAGGAATGTTTTACAGCAAGCAGAATTACAAGGTAGTGTGTGTGTGCGTGTGTGTAGACATGCATGCGTGCGTAGATCCCGTCTCCTGTAGTCGCCTCTTGAAGCAAGGTTGCTCTGTTTTCTATCTACAATAGTGTGCAGTTTATTTTTCTTTGCCTTTCTGCCTCGTTTCGAAGGTTTTAACCATTCAGGATGACAATTTGATTTTTTCGAAGAAAAAAAAAAAAAAAAAAAAGAACAATTTTTGGTCGTTTTTTTTTTTTTTTTTTAAACACTCTAAAATCTGATCCTAATATTGTCTTTGTCTTCAATGGTGAAGAATTCCGATCAAAGCTTCTTTTAATACTTTAGGGAATTTTCAAACGTCGTGAAGTATGGCTGTAATGCCCCAAGATTTGTTCTCCCTGAAAAAAAATCATAAAGTAAGAATATATTAAACTACAGAGCAACCTTGCTTTGAGAGGTTTATGTTTACTAGTTGTTCTAGCATTCCTGTGCTTGGTATTTCTGTATAAAGTAGCCATGCATTAGACATCTTTGACTACAGGGCTTTGGTTCAAATCCATGGGGCATTACTTTAACAACAGAAACAGAATCAAGTCTGAAATCGATGTCAGAATGAAAGCAAGACAAGGTTCGATCTGTCATGTTGTGTTGTTTTGGGCGTGAGCAGGAGTTTAACTCTGAAAGCAACACAAAAATGGCTCGTGTAATGAAAAATAAAACGCTTGTAAAGCAAAGTAGTTTTATTCACACAAATTTAATAAGATATAACAACTGTTTGGTCCATAAATATTTAAGGGGAAATAGTTTCTATACACCATCTTTTTTCAAGAAACAAGGAAACATGGACAATCTTGATAGAACACGTACTGTACTATTAACACGAAGATCAATATATATGATTCTCGGATTTACCAACTAGTTCTGAAAGAGTGCACAACTGCCTTCTATGACATCGCCACCCCCTTGTAACAGAATACACCATTAAAAAGATCTTCAGAAAAAATCAGATGAAAAACAGAACAGTACAAAACTAGTGAGGCGCTCCAAGGATGGAAATCATTTTAACAAACAAACATGTATCTCCTGAATTTCACAAACTCTCGTCCAATAAGGCACATAGTAGAACTGAGTTAGGCATCTACTTCATGAAGTAGATCTAGTGTACCACTTTGTTCTACAACAGAACAAATTTGTCATCACACAAGGAAATGTTTCACCCTATAGCGAGGAGCCCCGGACCCTTCTCCAACCGAGACGTAAATGGGCTTTCGTTTCTTTTTTTGGTCTGTTCGGTGGCAAAACAGGGGGGAAACCAGAACAAAACGGGCTGACGTGTGTCGTTTCTAATTAGCTTCCTGCTTAGCATTCACAAATCACTCATAACGCTTCCTACCGGGCACCATATTGTCACTGAGCGCTGGATGTCTTCATTCAGAACAGTACGAACAAACAATCCAGGCTGGCTTTTGATCCGATTCGCACCACGTCGTGGCCAATTTACAGTCCGGCGTCAGTGACAAGACAGACCGAAATTTTGATCATTTCACTACCAAAATATGCAGTAAACATAGCATGTATGCTGACACACTTGGTTTCTAATAAACGTGGCGGGTTGAAATTGAAATAAAACTCAGCTAAAATGATCACAAAAACAAGTACTACAAACTCAGCTGCCACGCGGTTGCAAATGCTACACATAGTAGGTCTCGTCTTACGTTTCCAAAGGTTTTTCTGTGGTCGCCGAAGGTTTTTTTGTGGAAAACAAAAATAGAATCTGGAAATAAATGGGGTAGAGACAAAAAAAAAAAAAAAAAAGAGCAAATCCGTGTTAGAAAAGGTTTGTCAAGGTAGTTTGTGGGGGGGCTCCCGGATTCGTGGCTGTCCAAACTAGAGGTCACTGATGTTACTACGGTGATTGAGGGATTGGTCAGGTCAGTTAGTGTGGTGGCCGTGCTGGGTGGGGTCAGAGCACCGCTGTCGGAAGAGGGCGGCGGAAGTGACGTGCCGTCGGCCTTATCAACACCCCCATTCTCCTGCCGCAAAACGTTCCTTCTGAATTTGGCCCGTGCGTTTTGGAACCAAACCTGCAAACCAATCCCAGTGTCTTTACTCTTTTTGCTTCCAATTACTCTCATATTTTTGCCTACTTAGAAATCATTAAACATCACAAACTTAATCACTACTAAACACAAAGCCAAAGTGAATCGAAACCCTCAACTAGGGATTCTACTGGAAAACATGGACCATCTTCCAAATTAACTTTTCATCAAGCTTCCCCAATGGATTTCTATTTTTGTTTTTTTTCGGTGCATAAGTATTGCCCCTTGAATCAAGCCTCTATTTAGTAAAATTCGTGTAGCTACAGTACATGACAGAACACGACTAAAAAAATGAGCGATGGGTTGAAACAAAAAAGCAAACCAAAATGATGGGAAGGTGTTGTTGGTGTAGATGTGGAATGGAGTCTACTGTGTGGCGAATGCTTACCTGAAGAACTCTTTTGGTCAGTCCTGTCTTTTGGGCGAGCTGTTTTAAGTCCTTGGCATCGGGGTTGTGGTTTATGGCGAAGTAGGACTTCATGGTGCGAAGCTGATGGTGTTTGAACGATGTACGCATGCGCTTGGTCTTCTGGGATGGAGGGTAGGGTTGCTGATCTCGATCCAAATGGTCCGCTTCGTTCTCGTTACAACCTGAAAAATAAAGCAATGACAATTGTGAGACATTACGGTGAGAGTTTACGAAGGTCAGGATGATTTTTGATCTGAATCTGTATTGGTGATTCCAATGCAGTGATATAAGTTATAATAAAAGTGCAATAAAAATAGGTCACTGGCATTTTAATCATGTTTAGCCTCATGTTAATGATTAAAAAAACATCAGAATGACCCCAAAATTCATTGATATATGTGACCCTGGACCACAAAACCAGTCTTAAGTAGCACGGCTATGTCAAAATTAGCAATTTTTCTTTTTTTGCCAAAAAAGAATCATTAGGATATTAAGTAAAGATCATGTTCTGTGATATTTTGTAAATCTCCTACTGTTAATATATCAAAACGTAATTTTTGATTAGTAAGAACTTTATAGGCGATTTTCTCAATATTTTGTTTTTTTTCCACCCTCAAATTCCAGATTTTCAAATAGTTGTATCTCAGCCAAATATTGTCCTGTTCTAACAAACCATACATCAAGCTTGTTTATTCAGCTTCCGGCTTTGTATAAATCCTAATTTCAAAGAATTGACCCTTATGACTGGTTTTGTGGTCCATGGTCACATATAATAACTACATTCAAAACAACTGCTTTAAGGCATGTTTGACAAGTTATTTTTTGCTGTTTATTACAATATTCATCAGATATTTGTCTCCCCTCATTTCGTCATAATTTCTTGCGTTTAAATAGCCATGAATACCAGTAAACTACGTGCACAAAACAGCTAAAATTATTTAACAATCAAACGTGTCAGTATGTTAAATGGTTCATTTGATTCATTTGGTAATCGATTCGATCCATGCTCATTTTATCTCACCGTTCACTTTTATATTTACAGCCGTAAAAATCGACAAAAATGCAAAGCAAGAGTTGAATTTAGCTGTGAGGAGGACAAAATGTTCTCACGCGTGTTTACTTCGACATCCAGATTTCTTTTTTGCCACCAGAGGTCTCTATCTACAAATAGGCTATCTATGCAACAAGTCTACTGATGAAGTGGGTTTTTAACGAATATAAAAATATACGGTGCTGTGTAAAATTACACATAGTTTTGAAAAGCAAA
Organism: Labeo rohita; assembly: GCF_022985175.1. Lineage (NCBI taxonomy): Eukaryota > Metazoa > Chordata > Actinopteri > Cypriniformes > Cyprinidae > Labeo > Labeo rohita. The sequence continues at coordinate 26,753,679 of NC_066890.1, read as the reverse complement.
ACAAAAAACGGTCTAAAAACTGTGTAAAAGTAAATCATTCAGAGCTCACTGTAAAAAGTGCAAGGTGAAAAAATAAACTAACTAAAGTGAAGAAGATAGAAAAAAGACAGAAAAGCTTTACACCAAAAATAATGATTAGACATACTAAAAACACCGAAAATGACAATAATAATAGACTAAAAATCAAAGCCGTCAATAATATCGCAGAAGTCGTAATAACTTGAGAATGATTACAACTGACAACCGTTTAATTTTGTAAGACAAACTACAGCTTAGGTCTTGATAAAACATTACAACCTTCACAACGCGTTAGCTTCAGGAATAAAAAAGCGAAAGAGTTTAACGCCGCACTGATGTGCGTAAACGTAGTTGTTCTAAACGTGCGCGCTCTCGTGTCCTGAGAACAGCAATGACCTTGAAGTGGCTGAATCGGGGCTGGTTGAGAGCCAGAGATTCCGACGTCACATTCAATTAACGGAGAACAATTAACAGGCAGATTACCCTTATTTCTCTCCATTCATGAAGAACGGCAGAAACTTGGCACACAAAGCCACATTTTTTTCCGAGCAGACAGTAATTGTAACAGCCAAAACAAAACAGGCGCAGCGGGGATGCATTATGACGTACGTATGAATGCAAAAAGTAGAAAAATTAAGGGGGGGGAAAGCGAGGAATGCAAAATAATGGCTGGTAATATGAGGGCAGATACAGGCCTGTAGGCGAGGGATCTACATTGCACGTGGGGCTGGGTCACGGGTTCACTCCTTTGAGAATTTCAAATTAGATGTTTGATGACGCACTAATGAGCGAGGCCTATAATTAATCAGATCCAATTGTCAGCAAGACAAGATATACATTTTACGGTCGCCGAAAAAACCCGAACACTAAATGAATACCAAACAACTGACGAGGAAAAAACAACCCTTTATTAGCTTACAGTGTCTATATTACACAAATCTTATTATTTTAGTATCTTAAAATAGTTTAATATTTTTTTATACTATATTATAATCTACAGTACTTAGAATGTAGAATGAACTATGCAGATGTAGGACATTTTTTGCTAAATTCGCGATTAAGCGCGTAGGCTACTCGCTACTATCAGCAGTTTTGATGCATTCTTAATATAGGCTAAATATAATAAAAACAATATGTAATATTATTTGTATGTAATAACTATAGGGATCTAAATACACTAAAAACACCAATTTTCCTTCAAATGAAAGTGGGACGGTGACTTTAAGTTTAGAGTTTTAAAAAACTAAATAATCATCAAGATGCTTATTAAAACATCATAGCTGGTTTGTTACTAGTCCAAAATGATCTACAAGCTTGACCAAGGCCCTAGCACCTAATAATCCGTCCAGTTTATTAAATACACCAGCTTTAACCAACTAATGGACCAGCATGGTCCAACTTGAAACCATCAAGCAACCAATCAGAAATGTAACGCATGTGTATTCTCACGCGTACGTCATTTTTAAGGCTATTATAGAAAAATACATGTTGTATGATATGGTTTATGCCATGTTAGCTCATAACAGCATGATGATTAATGATCATGACGCCGCAGGACAAGTTTTAAAAGTGTCCCACTTTCACTGAAGACCCCGTCCCATTTTATCTACGCTTTTAGAATTAAATGTTCTTTATTGGCATTGATGCTTCCACGAAGAACCTTCAAACATCAATGGAATCTTAAGGTTCTTTATAGTGGAAAAAAAGTTTTTCAGATTAATGAAATTCGTCACACTAAGAAAAAAAATGGTTCTTTTACGAAAGGAAACAAAAATGGTTCTTCTATTGCATCGCTACGAAAACGCTTTTAGTGCACTTCGAACAGATCCTTACAAATAATGCAATACAATTTATAATTTGAGAAATGTATTTTATTATTACTTAGGGGTGTTAAGATTCTTGTGATAATTATTAGCTCAATGATTTTTGCATTTGGTTGTTATTAAACGGCTGATATTTAAACGGCAATTAAATTAAACGCATTTGTCCATTTTTGTTCTAACAGTAAAAATAAAAGCAGTGTTTATCGAAAACCCAATTATTCACACCAACATTAGCACTTAAGGACATAAAGTGCAACCAAAATAAATTTTAGAAGTCCAGCTCGTAATGCACATCTCACCTGAGTTGTAAGAGCCGATGTCTATCCCCATCGCCGGGCTCTTCCTCTTCCGCGGCCTCCCTTTTTGCACTGTGCCGGTGCCATTGAAGTAAGGCAGCGCTAGCCCTCCGCCTTTGGCCGCTAATTCAGCGTAGTTTAATTGAGGGTGATACTCTCCCTGAATAAGGGTCTCAAAGTGAACCCGGCAGTAAACCAAGTTGTCTTTCATGCCGAAATGGTCACCCGTGGTCAGTGTTTTGTTGCATGTGGTGCAGGTGAAGCAGCTCAGATGGTACACGGAGTCCCTGGCGCGCATCACCATTTCCGAAGCGGAGATGCCGAGGTGGCAGCGGGCACATCTCTGCACGGAGAACCTTCTGGAACAGCACATGTCATTTATAATCAAACTAATCACTTAGATTGGTGATCACTTAAATTAGGTCATTTACAAACATCGCTGAATATTCACTGAAGATATTTTCAAATGATTTATATAACTAGGGTGGTTAAACAAAATTGTTTTATTTAAGCCTAACTTTATAAACAAAGGCGAATGTGTTTTTATTGAAACCAGAGCAAAATTACATCGGATTTTCTTTAGCCTAAATTAAATAAATGCTGGTTTAACGTTTAGCTGACAGTAAAAACAAACGGCTAAGATTTTAGCTGAGAAACAAAAACACAGTTTACACACGCATTCAGCATGAATTAATTAGACTTATTAGATTAATTTAAGCGTGTCGGTTAATCGCTAAAGATCGCTATATGGGTCAATGGCTGCCTTTGATGTCGTGTGTGCTTAAAAAGTTACTAATCAAACTGAATATCTAAATGGACTAGTTTTTTTTTTTAAATGAAAAAAAAAAAAAAAAATTTAGCATCACTCAACCAACCAATATACAGCCATTAATACTAACAAAACTAATTTCTATGAGTTAAATCTGGTAGAAATAGCTTTTTTTTTTTACAATGCAGGGCCTACTAAATAGGCCTAATGCACGATTTAAGTAAAAGCTTACCTGTAGTAATCCTCTTTGCAGTAAATGCTGCCATCCTTCGCGAAACACGTCAGCTCGGATTCAAGGGCCAGTTTACATTCACAACACTTGAGACACCTTAAATGCCACTGTTTATCAACGGCGAGTAAGTAGTATCTGTCGGAGATTTTCCCACCGCAGCCGGCGCACAGCGCAGGCTTCTCTGGGCTCATGGAGGGCATCGTCTTCAAAAAATAAAAAAATAAAAAAAATAATATTAATAATAAGATATAAAGAAATGTAGTGAGTGAACGCTTATGCGTTCAGCAAAATATATATCATTAATTGACTTTGCCACAATAGCTATAACTACAACTAAATAGAAAATATCGCCTAAAAACGATTTACTAAATTAAGTAGTTGTTATCAGAGTGCGAGCTAAATAGCGATATTTATTAAGCCAAAACGAGCTATAATGCATAGTTATATAGCGTTTGTTTTGATTTTGTAAGATGTATATAACAGTGTACCTGTGTGGTCTATTATGAAAATAACATATACAAATTAAATGTATGCAAATATAATAACAGTAATAATAACAATAATATAACAGCGTAGCCTATTCTAAAAAAATATATGTTAATTTACACACTAAAAGAATGCAAATATAATCATAACCTACTAACAACAACACCTAGTATTATTATTATTACTACTACTATGTATTACCTGTTTAATATATTGCCCATGTATGCCTAATGTATACAGATCCTGTTTCTTTTTAGTAGTGTTTTTCTCATGGCCTAATAAATACTACAATTATCGTGCTGCGATGTAAAAACTAAAATAAAATGTAAAATATTTGTGAAACATATAGTTGTAAAAATATATAATAGTATGTTGGCATACAAACGTTTTTTTTTTCATATGCATTCCACCTTTTAGCTACATTTTAATGAAATACATTTTACTTCTAAATTATATTTGTAGCCTCACCAGATGTACGATTTTATATACTTTTGAAATCTTCCTGAATATGACTTCTCTTGTTTCCCGAGGCCTGGTAATATTTCAAAACAAGGATCGTGCATTAAACAAATTTTCGTCGTTGTGTTTTTAAGTGGGTTACAAACTGTGAAGTGCGACGATAGAGTTTTTGGGTGCTGCGATTTGCTCCAACGGAAAACACACGCTAAAATACAAAATCTTACCGTTTCTCGTCCGTTCATCTGAACGGTTTTAGCCAGACGAGACTCCGTTTTAGATCTCCTCTCCATCTCCTCCATGATCCCTTGAATATGATCCCCAGAGATGCCGTGGAAAAGCATGGCTGCTGGACGCAATGTGCAACTGCTTTCTTTCGCCTTGCACCCCACAACTTCCATATACAGCTTTCCGGATCCTTAAAACATCCGATTGGATCTGCACCAACAAATTCACACAAATGCAATCAATATTTTAAAAATAAAGCCGGTGGGATTTGATGGACGGCGCAGGAACAGGCAGGAGAACCAGTCCACTTCTCCAGCGTCTTGCTTGTTGGGCAGAAGGGGAAAAAAAGTATAGTCCGGACGATATAAGGCAAAGCTGAAGTCTGGAGGATGTTTTAAACGTAGGTTTTCAGATAGTCCCAATCTCCTACTGGGGATCCGAATGCTTGAAAGTCAGGTTTGGGACTGTGTGTGTTAGAGATCCTGTGTCCTATTTGTGAAGAGAGCAAACGCCTGCCCAGCTTGGGTAATTGGGTAGGAGGAGTCCTCCCTCTCTCCAATGCCACTGATTTCTATTCACCAACAAAGACCTGTCACTCTCTCTTCAAACCGATGGTGATGGGCAACACGAGCTTGGAAAGCATTTGGTATAGACCTTTTACTTCTTTTTAGCTGGTGTTTTGCCACTTTGCCACTTTTTTTGTGAGGTTTCTTTTTTTCTGGTAGTTTTTAGCTTGTGCTTCTACAAATGCGTGTAAATGAATAGTTCAAAAGTGTAAGTGAATTAAGTGTTGAATCACTGAACACTGGAAGTCATCTGACCTTTCTGTAGTTTTGTGTTTTGTTGGAAAATCGCGGTTGGAAAATTGTCTAACGGAGTTGGTCTAGTTTCTCACCGCTAATTACAGCCAATGTGCACCTGAAAGCCTGTTTGTCTCAATTATAATTAAACCTCTAAATACAGTACTTTATTATTATTTTTTTTTTTTTTTGGTTAATGTTTTCGCTTGTGTATTTGCATGCATATTTGAAGCAAGTATATATATATGTAAAATTAATTTTGAACTCTGCACCTTGTATCTTCACTGGATAAATTAAGATATAATGTATTTTAGGCTTGAATTATAACATGTAAAAACCGTACACTATCTGACACATGTAAAATGAAAGTGGACTAAAGTGGTGGCATAATTTAAAAAGTTGTCAGCCTGCTTTATCAAGGTGTGTGTGTGTGTGTGTTACGGTCTCTTTCTCTGTGTTTGCGGGAGAAAGAGAGAAAAGAGCGAGCGAGGGAAGGGGGGAGCGATGCTGTTGGGAGGAGGAATAAGCAGTTGTTTACATTCTTTGATTTTCAGATGTCAAACGTCAAATGAATCTCATTGCCACAGTTTCTTTTTCTGTACCAATACGTACGAGGAACGGTCGAGAATTATATTTGAAAATGATAACAATTACCTCCTTGGTAGCAACCTAAATCCAATTAGTCGCGTTAGTAATGATATCAAAGGCAGCATGGATTATGTAGGCGATATTTATGCATCCCTTTTTTTACACGTCGCTTTTAAAGCGTATCGTTTCGTTAATTTATTTTAGCTTATGAATTGTTGCTCAAGCGTTGGCCTTTTAAATATACACAGGCCTTTCAATAAATGTATCCATTTAGATATTTGGATGAAGCTAAGCATCTTTTTAAATGACTATTTATAAGAAAGTAGTTTAGACAAATAGCCGCTTCCCTGTGTCATTCAGTCCAAATAGTTCTTTTTTTTATTGGCTTTGGAATATATTATTCTTTTCCACGCCCTCCTTTAAAACAGTTTTTATAAATGATTCCACCAATTAGATACATTTTATAAACTCGTCCTGATTTTGATACAGGCTTTTTAACAGCTCAAAATTGTGCGGCTAACTTCATAAAATGGACGGGAAAATGTATCTTTTTATGTCTGTAAGTCACCAAATGAGCTTTAAGTAAGTTCAAATGAAATCTTATAAAAATGCGATGATTTAAAACGCAGTATAGCTGCTACGTTTTCATTAGTAGGCTATACGAAGTCAGATTGTTTGCATAATGCCTGGCAATTGCTATTTTAAACATTTATTTTGCTTAACAAATAAATCCTAATATTATATTCAATTCAAATGTTTTTACTTGTTATATTTTAACCAACCACTAATTATTTTACCCAAGTCCCTCAGCTCTACGCGAGCAAAATTTCTAATTTTATTACAAGCAAACACGAATCAGCTTGTAGTCAGTTTTTATCTAAAATAATTTTTGGTCTCAACTCTTATCCGAGACCAGCAAATTTGTTTCTTACGAAACGAAAATCAGTTTACTAATTAGCCTTCTGAAATATTTAGGTTTATTTGTACTGATTTCACAATTCGAGATGTCATTTTAATTGAATACCATCTAAATATCGTTCAATCCGGAACAGCATTGAATATATAGCCTACATTAATCTTAAATTCGGTTTTCAGTCTACATCGCATTTATCTCCTGCAACTTTTACCTGTCTCACCTGATCTATACATGTGCAAATTGAAGGTCTTTCCTCGCCAGTTATGCATAAATAATCTTTACGAAACTCTGCAAAGCAACTCAATTTATCATGTACAATGATAAAACCGTATATTCAAGAACATAAGCAATATAAAAGTGGTGTTTTACCGTGAGCCGCAGAGCGCCGTCCTGAAGCCCCAGCAGTGCTGCGGTGAGAGAGGGATGGATGAGGGTGAGACACGAGCGATCCTACCAGCAGATGGGGGCTGTTCCTTGTTTCTCGTGTGAGTGTCAATTACGACAAATCCAGCGCGAACACTGAATATACATCAATTGTCTAATACACAAGGCCCCTTTCGAGAGTTGTTAGAGGCGGACAGACTCATAATCTTCTCCGTGAATTTTCTTAATGCTAAATCATTAAGTTAAGTTAACATTATGCGGTTTTCTTACCTTGAGGCGTCACGCATGAGGCTACTCCTTTGATAGATAGATAGATAGATAGATAGATAGATAGATAGATAGATAAAATTTACGAGTCCATGGAGTGTTCTAAAATGGGTTTAGTTGTAACAACATCAGTTTAACCAATTAGAAATGAGCCACGAGGTGAAATCACCGTCATACACGATCACCAACCTCTTAAGTGACAGTAGAAGTTGTAAGACCGTTTTTTTAAAATCCTGTAATTCTTTTGTATTTTTACACAATTTTGAGGTGAGAAAGTATAATTTCACGTCTGACTTATAATGAGATTTGCGATCATGCTAATGGACGTGAAATGACAGAACCGATATCATCTGAATCAGCAGGTTCGCGATTAATTTCGTATGCAAGACCCATGCAAGCTTTTCGTCTCAAAAAAATAAAAAGAAAAGGGTTGCAACACGTTCTAATTTATTTGGTGTTTTGAATTAAAATGTTTCTTATACATTCACCATTTCGAATTAAAATGTTTAGCTTTTTAGGGGATTGTATAATTATTTATAACAAGCAACAATCATAAATTCATGCAAAAAAAAAAAAAAAATAATAATAAATGTAAAACTGATGTCCATGTTTTCAATTAGTATTACAGCCCATCTGGTAGTGGGGTCGGTTGTAACTTTTCTTTCTATTTGACATTAATTTACATAGTTTAAATAGTAGTATACGATTTTTAAACTGCTTTAATTTGTATAGGGCAAATATGAAAATATTATATCACATTTTGAGACACATAGCACAAAAAACGAATATGTGTTACAACACTCTGTCTCCCCTATATATGCACAGCACAAAAACAGAACATTTATAAAAGCGCCAGTTGTAATTAAATTGCAAATATATTTTAAATTGCATGATGTGCAACTAGTTCAACCAAATATAAACAACACAAATGTAATATAGAATGTACAGCTTTGTGACAACAGTTCAGACTAATTTTATTCAACAGCTGAAAAAAAAACCCTTGCTGACTTTGGTAAATCTGCTGTTGAAGTACCTAAGGTACACACCTAAACCCTATGTGCTCAAGGCCCTCAGTGCTTGTTCTTTATTTTGTGGAGTTAGTTCACTAAGCTTTTATAGGGAATTGTTTGCTCTGTTTTGAGGAAACATATTTAAACTTTAAAAAGTGTGAATTGTCCAACACAGAAAGATCAAAAATCTGTTCTCCAGCTCTTTGAAACACACAAAGCCATAACGTACAATGCAATAACATCCTAAATATTGCAAATCTGAGTCCGCTGATTCAGAAACGTGGCTGACCGAAGAATCGAAAGCATTTTGATACCATTAAATAAGCTGTTGGAGAAAGAAGAAAGCCATCTTATCTTGAGAGTTTGGCTTGCGGGCAACCTTTCATGCCAGGCAAGTCAAAGGGGAGGAGACTTAGGCATAAGTACACAAATAGACCTTAAAATGAAAAACTGCTGTAACTGCTCAGTTGCTGTTGACCAATTCGTACAATCTGTTCAGTTACCAAAAAAAAAAAAAAAAAATACTTCAGCCATGATCATCTTAAATAATCATAATACTCTACCACGTCTCATTCATAACGTCTTAACAAAACTATGGTGGGATACAGACAATTACACAAAAACCATGTCCATTTATGAACCATATGTGATGGCTAAACCACAAAACAAATGTTTACAAACTGAAGATGGACAACGATTTCTCCAGAGCCATCGCGGTGCTCTTTTTTAAGAGGCAACAAAGCCACAGAGCAGATGCTCCTCACCGGTTTTTCGTGCTTTGCTTCGAAGAGGGGACGTTCAGTCTAGCGTGCCTGATGAGAATTTAGCTGCTGTTAAAATCTCTCTCTCTCTCTCACTTTCCCTCCCTCCTCACCCCTTTTCTCTTGATGCTGAGCCCTGCTCTGCTGATGCAAGAATCACAACTCCCCGTGTTGACAGATGGAGGATGGCTCCATAGCACATAGCCCGTCCCAACAGTCCAACTGCTGCCTAACCAACAGTTTTTTCGCTTCCCCTTTTTTCCTTTTCTTGTTTTTTTTTTCCTTCCTGCACCACTATACTGAATTTACTTAACCCAATGAAGTTCACCTCCATTACAGTGCTTGCAGGCAGAATTAATATTCCTTAAACATCGTTCGGTTTTCATCCAAATCCTGGACTCTAAGTATTAAACCAAACTCTTTATTCTTCAAAATTCATAGTATTTGCTGCGCTGAAAGCACTTCCTTCAAGATACTTCAAGTCAGATTTCAACATCTAAAGGTGTGTCAATTAGCCAGAGAGTCAGACATTTCAAGACTGGTCCCATTGCTCCAGTACAATGAAACACTTGCTTCCTAGAATTTTCCACAATGCACTGTAAAAACCAGAACAAGTACTTATTAGAGGGTTTGGACTTGCATCACGACTTGGTCAGTTACCCGGATGCATGGCCATTTGTGATATTCAGATGTAAACAAGAGCATTGCATGGTTGTTCTGCTAATTTATGCTGTCTAAACCATGGAAAAAATGTGTGGAAGCTGCTAAATCATATGGAGAAGGACTTAGTAAACAGGAACGTTAATAGGGGTTAAAGATACATAGGAGCAGTATTAAGATATTAGCCTAATATATCACCTACCTGACCGGGAATGATAAGAACAAACATGAATGTTGTCAAGATTCTTGCTCTGGAAATCCTGGTTCAGTTTGGCCAACCACAAACGCCTTTTGTTCCTCAGACAATTTTTTTCACTCTTCTCCTTGATTTATTATAACTTTTGGCAGTCTGTAGCACTCGAAATGTGTTTCCCGGTCCGACTGATTAGTACAGCCCAAAACATGATAATAATTGACAATTTTGAGCAGCAATAATCAGCAAAATATGTGAGTTTCTTTCGTCTCAGAATGTTTACTTGTTTTCTTCAGTCTCTAAAGCAGTCAAAAATGAAGGGCTGATATATCACTGTATATGCAAAATAAACAAAAATCATACCAAAAAGATATCAGTTCTGATGCATACAGTGATGCTATTGATAAGTAAAATAAGTGACTTTTTCAAGTATGTACATTTAATCATTTGCAGGCAATCGAGTCATGTCCCAGTTAGTGGATCAAGACTCTCGCTATTGCCTGAATTCCTGATTCACGACAGGGAACTATAGTTCCCGACGCTGAATATTTTGGATGTCTCCCTAATCTAACACACCTGATTCAACTCACCAGCTCATTAGTAAAGGCTCCATGAACTGAAATGTGTGTGTCAGTTAAGGGAGACATCCAAAATGTGTACCCTTGGGGGTACTCCAAGAACAAGTCTGGGAAACAGTGATGTAAATCATGTAATAGTACAGTGGTTCTCAACCCAGTTTCTGGAGTCTCGTTAACACTGCACATTTTGAATGTCTCCATAATCAAACACCTGATTCAGGCCATCGGCTCATTAGAAGAAGACTCCAAGGCATGAAATGGAGACACTGCAAGGAGGGGTTCTCCAAGGATAGGGTTGATAACCCCTGGTCTACAACAAGAAATGTTAAATTGTAGCTAGAGATGTTGTGCAAAACTTTGTTTTGGAATGATTCCAATAAAAGTAAACTTCTGCTACCAGTTCTGTTGGCAAAGAGGAGTTCCTTGAAGAGTTGCCCTTACCTGTTGGCACAAACCATTTAGCACGTCACACTACATTTTGGTATTTTTTAGTGGTTTTAATTGCATTGGACCATCAGGACAATTGGCAACTGGCAAGCTACAGTGGGAACGGAAGGTGCCGAGATCACGCTGGCTGATCTCGAGACCGTTCCTTACCCTTTCACAATAGGTAAAGTAAAGGTTTCTCACTGAATGAGTTGACCACCTGATCCAGCCTGAACGGTGCCACATATGGCATGATATGGCCAGACGGTCTGGCTGGAACACTGGGACAGGTCTTGGGGAGATGCCCTACTGTTTTGTGCGGCTATTTACAGGCCTGTCCAAAGGAATCTGGCCGTGTGACTGTCAGTCAGATGTGGTGAGCTTTTTCAGGAGCACTGGTGCAACCACAGGGAAGCTGGTTGTCCATCTGACCACTTTGGTAAGGCTTCAGCCCCAAGGCTGAATGACATTGTCTCTGTTGCATGACCAGACGGGCTGCTCGGCTACAGCTTGATTCAACACACACACAAACACTGCCAACAACGGCGTTATGGACCACACACCCGCACGCACTCAGAGGGACAGCCCAGATGCTGAAACTGATTTTCCAGCCATCACTCGGCTGACATCCGTTCCTCCCAGCCAATGCGTGTCATCCTCTGCCTGGCCTGGGCACTTGAATGGCGGGAGCGGCAGCAGTCCGTGGTGCTGCTGAGGGGGCAAGGGTTTGCCCCCAGTCCCCATGAGCTGGAAAGGACGGTTCGCCTGGACCAGTGATACGTTTGGACGCTGGACCAGGCAGACTGTCCCTCTGCCTCTAGAAAAGTGGCAGTGCATGGACTCTGCTGTAGCATATGCTCTGGCTGAAGGTCAGGTGACGGACTCCAAAGCTCTGCAGATGCAGGAACTGTAGCCCCCACTTGGTGGCTTGGGTGGGTTTCAATTCAGAGGGAATTATAGGTGAGAGAGCTTAGTGTGGCTGAAGCCAGAACCTAGGTGTTTCTGACCTCAATGACCTGCCAATGAAACAAAGGTAAATTTGAAAAGCAGGAAAAGACAATATGAAAAACAAGATGGCTAATATAAGCAAAAAGGTTCCACAGATTTTGCATAAAGTCTGTAACCTTCGGCCGACTTGTATGCACAATTAACTGACAGAAGAAATAAACAGATCTCACCAGATGCTTTTCGATTCCAAAGGAATCTCCTGGATGGAGATGCTACTCAAGCATAACCAGTTTCCTCTCTTTCCAAGGTAGTCCCTTGAGGTTTTAGACTCATTTTCCCTTTCCTCACTTGCATGTTTTCTTGTTCAGTTGTTATGATTCCCACACCTGATCCCAGCGCATGACAAGACTAGCGAGCGCAAGGCTTGTGAGTTGTTTGCTAAAGCAAGTTTTCTTGAAATCTGTCTGTGCTCTGAGGGACTGAGCGTTGTGTAGCGTTTGCGTCTCAGTCACCAAATACTGAGAAACAGAGAAAGGAGGGACAGAAAGGGAAAAAGAAAACGACAACACTGTGCGATCTCTGAAGTCATATGATGCAGAGGAATAAGGCAGACTTGAAAGTTGGCCTATTTCATGGTCAGGCACTAGGACTGGGAAGGGTCTTGAATGGCAATGCATCTACTTTAATGTGACAGACAAGTCCCTAGGCAAAACAAGCAGACCCGTGGCAGGCAGGCCCAGGTACTTGATGAGTGTGACACCTTCGCCATTCCACTGGAAATGTTGTTGCCGTACGCTCCGCTGCCTCATCTTAGGTTTTACCCAAATAAATTTGCCTCTCATCCGGACTGACGATGCCACAAGCCCCTCGCCTGCCTGTCCTCCCTGGAACTGTTGAGATCATGAATCTCCTTGTCGACGTTCACAGGGCCTTGCTCCTGATAAATGTGCGCCCGCCTTGGGACCCTCCCGTCGCCTGATATCGCGCTCGGCGCCAGTCGGCAAAGCTGGGATAGGGCTCTGCCACATACACATTCCCGCATTCAGAGACCGTTTCCTTCTTCCTGCCCTGCGATGCTGTGTGACAGGTTGGATGGGCAGTGCCTGGGGCAAAATCCTACTTGGCTTTGCATATCTACAGACAAAGCATCATGTAAATACAATGACTGCACATGATTAGAAATGAAGAGATTTCTAAAAATCAGTATGTGATCTGTATACTTACAGTGTATCAGCGGATGGAAAAAAAAAAAAAACAGCGCATCAATCTCATTTAGCCACAGGGAGATATGAATCAGACAGGGAAATACGAAGATGCATAATGGCCAGGAGGTAGCAGACAATAACAACTGATGTATATGATGTACACTACCAGTAAAATTTTTAATCTTTTTAATAATTTTGAAGTCTCTTCTGCTCACCAAGCTTGCATTTATTTGATCCAAAATACAACAAAGGAGTAATATTTAAAAGAACTGCTTTCTATTTGATATACATTATATTTCAAATGTACTTTATTCCTGTGATCAAAGCTAAATTTTCAGCATCATTCACTCTTCAGTATCACATGATCCTCCAGAAATCACTCTAATATCCTGATTTGCTGTTAAAATTTTTATTATTATTTTTATCAATATTTAAAACAGTTGAGTACATTTTTTACAGGATTCATGATGAATAGAAAGATCCAAAGATCAGCGTTTATCTGAAATTATTTTATTCATTTATTTTTTTGGTAAAGAAATTATAGAAATTAATACTTTGGTTTTTTTTTTTTAGCAAGGATGCTTTAAAGCAGGGGTGCTCAACCCTGTACCTGAAGATCTACCTTCCTGCAGAGTTAGGCTCCAACCATGATCAAACACACATGAACCAACAAATTAGGATCTGAAAGAGCACTTGATAATTACAAACAGGTGTGTTTGATCAAGGTTGGAACTAAACTCTGCAGGAAGGTAGGTCTCCAGGAACAGCGTTTGGGCACCCCTGCTTTAAATTACTCAAAAGTGATGATTAAGACATTTATAAGATTTCCATTTCAGATAAATGCTGTTTCTCTGAACTTGCTATTCATCAAAGAAACCTCAATAAAAAATTCTAATCAGCTGTTTTCAGCATAGTAATAATAATAAATATTTTTGAGCAGCAAATCAGAATATTTTAATGATTTCCAAAGGATCATGTGACTGGAGTAATGATGCTAAAAATTCAGCTTTGAAATCACAAGAATAAAGTACATTTTAAAATATATTCAAATAGAAAACAGTTATTTTAAATAATAAATAATATTTCAAAATTTTACTGTTTTTGCTGTACTTTGGATCAAATAAATGCAGGCTTGGTGAGCAAGTCAAAGTCAAGTCAAATTTTATTTATAGAGCACAAGTTTAACACAACCATAGTTGATCCAAAGTGCTTTACAAACAATAAACAGCAAAGGATAAAACAAATATAAGAGCAATTAAAATGAAAATTCATAACACAACAATTTAACACAAATTAATTTAGCAAAATACATGCACAACATCACCCAAATGCTAATAAGTAAAAATATGTCTTTAAGCTCGATTTAAAAACATCCAGTGATGTAGAAGCTCTGATGTGCAATGGTAAACTGTTCCAGAGTTTTGGGGCAACTACTGAAAAAGCCCGATCACCCTTTGTTTTACAACGTGAACGGGGGACGGATAGTAGTAACTGATCATTAGATCTTAAAGACCTAGAAGCTGCATAAGGTGTGATAAGATTACAGATATAGTCTGGGGCAGAATTATGCAATGCCTTATATGCAAAAAGAAGAATCTTAAAATCAACTCTAAATTTTATAGGGAGCCAGTGCAATGAAGCAAGAACAGGGGTGATGTGATCCCTTTTCTTAGTTCCTGTTAAGAATCTGGCTGCCGCATTTTGAACCATCTGTAACTGAGAGAGTGTAGATTGAGGTAGGCCAGCGTACAAAGAGTTACAGTAATCCAGATGAGAAGAAATTAACGCATGAATTACAATTTCAAGGTCTTTACTGGATAAAAAGTGTTTCACCTTAGCCAATGATCTGAGATGAAAAAAACTACTCTTTACAACTGTATTTATATGCTTGTCAAAGTGCAAAAAAGGATCGAGATGGACTCCAAGATTCTTTACGTAGTCGTGTAGGTTGTTACTTAGAGAACCTAACTGTGTTTTGACAGAGTTATTAGTAACAGCAGGGCCCAGTAGCAACACCTAGGTTTTATTTTTATTAAATTGCAAAGAGTTTTTTGCCATCCAGGTCTTGACTTCACTAAGACATGACAAAAGATGATCAAATGAAAAATCATTTCCTGGTTTAAGTGGAAAATATAATTGGAGGTCATCGGCATAAAAATGATAATTAATGTTATGTTTCCGGAGAATTGAGCCCAAAGGAAGCATATAAATGGAGAACAAAAGAGGCCCAAGAATGGATCCCTGTGGAACACCACACTGGATAGGTGCAACGGGAGAAGTAAAAGATCCAATATTTAAAGAGAAAGTTCTCCCCTTTAAATATGAGGCAAACCACTCTAAGGCTGAACCCTGCACCCTGACAACACACTCAAGTCGGTTCAGAAGAATATTATGATCAACCGTATCAAATGCAGCACTTAAGTCCAGGAGTATTAAGATAGCAGAAGATCCAGAATCAATAGACAGCAGGATCTAAAATATTATGTGTATCCAGGTATGAAGTAAACTGTGATAGTCAACTTTTTCCAAAACCGTTGAAATGAACGAAAGTTTAGAAATAGGACGATAGTTGTTATGTACTGCGGGGTCGAGATGAGGGCCTTTCAATAAGGGTTGAATGATAGCATGTTTAAAACTTTCAGGAAATGCCCCATTTATTAAAGAGCTGTTTACAATAGCTAAAGAGCAGAAGAAACTTCTTTAAAAACATTAAAAAACAAAAACTTTTGTCTGGTAGTGTATTTTGAATATGATGTACTTTGCATGAATAATCTTTATATGCAATATCATGCCAAAATACACAAATATACACACAAAAACTCAAAAATCACTGAAATTAAAAGAGCCCAGGATGCCATAAAGAACAACAACCCTGTATATAGTATATGTAAATTGTACATGCTACAAAAAATGTAAAGACCTGTCGAAGCAACAATAAAATGCCAAAACACATTTTTGCATAAACATGAAACAATTCAAGGAGAACTTATAAAAAGGTATTTTTAATGAGTTCAAATTGCATACAATAATAAATACTTCTGTGAACTCTTAACATATAATTTTCTTATTACGCATGCATATTTAAAACACGAAATGAAGCCTTCAAAGCCTATGCATTTAACGTCAACACACATTTACGAGAAGACTTCATTTTCCATGGTGTTTTCTTGGTCGAACATTTACCAGGGAGGAAGCACGTCGTCTGAATTGACAGCTGTCAAAATTAAGATCGCCTGTAACCGTATGAATATTCATCACTGCGAAAATTCCCGCTTGTGGAATTCATCTGACAGAGGAGCACACCAACTCCTGTAAGTCAAATCACAGTGGATAGATGTGATTCAAACCATTTCCTGGAGTGTGGGTTGCACATCTGGTGTAGCGTATTTCATCATTTTAAACAGAGTGTAAGACGAATGTGCATTAAAAGAAGTCCAAATTCAATACGGGAGCACACGAAATGAGTTGTTCAGCCGATCTTAACATTTACCGCTATACATAAAACAAAGAGTTGAAGGTTTTCTTCTTAGCCGGATCCTCCACATTAATTTGCCCGTACGGACACTGACGAGAAAAACAAGAAGTTTAGAGTTAACATATGGGTACTGTAAAGTTAAAAAAGAATAGTTTCACATGGACACTTTGCTTGTATTATGCATTGAGGCTTACTGACAGAATGGCTCTCTCCTGTCTCAGCATCATGTAACCCATGAAAAAATCAACTAAATTTACCCTAAATAAAAAATGCTTACTATAAAATATATACAGTACTGACTGGCACTTGCTTTCAGCTCTCTTGGAAAGATACACATCAGAAAAATATGAAGCTTACATGTCTGCAGGCACTCCCGCAGCATCTTCCTCTTTTCCTATGGGCAAACTCAGTGAACACATTGTAGCCGGTTTTAGGGTCAATATATGTTTTTTTCTCATTCTGTGAACAGATGCAATTTGCAAATGATCATCTGTTTTTTAATGTTCAAATATAATAAGACTGATATACGGATCAGTGTTCCGTAAAGAACATATTTCAGGGTAAAATATCAAACTCCTACATGCTTCTAATAATATAAATACCTACCCTTTAAAAATGACAGTTGCTTAAGCATTAAAGAAAATACAGCGGGAACACAATGCAAGCGTGTTTCCTAAGCATCATTCCTGACTCTTCCTCAGAGAGCGCCGGCTTCATCTATGACAGCCTTCGACGCCAAAAAGGCCAGAGGCACTTTTTGTGGCATGCCATTTCAGATGCCATCCTTTGGCTCCATAGTGAAGCTGACACTGTCTGTGCATCCTCCAACTCTATGGGTCTTCCATAACTTTCCCTCGGCCATCAAACTACATTGCTCCTGACAGCCAAAAGGAACTTTCAAAAATGACCCAGTCTTCCATATACATAAGTAGCCAAACTAGTCTGCAAACCTAGAGGTCTAGTGTGTTCTTTTTAGTTAACTAAGTATGTAAAAATGTCCTTAGAAGTGTACTTCAATGATATGTGTCATACAGTTGAGGTAAAAAAATTTACATACACTTTGCAGAATCTGCAAAATGTTAATTATTTGACCAAAATAAGCATTTTAGTTTTTTATTTAGTACTGACCTAAATAAGATCTTTCACATAAAAGGCGTTTACATATAGTTCAAAGTTTTTTTGTTTAGTGATAGTTGCTCATGAGTCCCTTGTTTGTCCTAAACTGCCTGCTGTTCTTCAAAAAAAATCCTTCAGGTCCCACAAACTTTTGTTTTTTCAGCATTTTAGTGTATTTGAACCCTTTCCAACATTGGCTGTATGAATCTGAGATCCATCTTTTCACACTGAGGACAACTGATGCTTTAGAAGAAAACAACGATGCATTAAGAGCCGGGGGGTGAAAACTTTTTGAATTTGAAGATCAGGGTGAATTTACCTTATTTTGTCTTCTGGGGAACATGTAACTATCTTTTATAGCTTTTGAAGGGCAGTACTAAATGGAAAAAAAATATATTTAAGCAAAATAAGAAAAATGTACACATCTTCATTCTGTTCAAAAGTTTTCACCCCCGGCTCTTAATGCATCTTTTCTTCTTCTGAAGCATCAGTGAGTGTTTTTAACCTTCTGTAATAGTTGCATTTGAGTCCCTCAGTTGTTCTCAGCTTAAAAAGATGGATCTCAAAATCATACAGTCATTGTTGGAAAGGGTTCAACTATGCAAAAATGCTGAAAAACCAAAGAATTTGTGGGACCTTAAGAATTTTTCTGAAGAACAGCAGGCAGTTTAACTGTTCAGGACAAACAAGGGACTCATGAACAACTATCACTAAACAAAAAAAACACAGCTGTGGATCATTCAGGTAACAACAGTATTAAGAATCAAGTGTATGAAAACTTTTGAATGGGGTCATCTTTTTAAATTCAACTATTATTTTCTTTTGAGGACTATATAATGTCTTTTATGTGGAATATCTTATTCACCCTGGTGAAAAAAACAGCATATGCTGGTTAGGTATGTTTTGGTGCTGGTTTAAGATGGTCCTTTGCTGGTTTATGCTGGTCCTTGACCAGCATAAACCAGCAAAGGACCAGCATAAACCAGCTTAAACCAGCATCAAAACATACTTACCAGCATATGCTGTTTTTTTCACCAGGGCAGGTTTTTTTTTTACACTTTTCTTCTACACTTTTTTTTTTTTTTAAGTGTGACACCAGATGCTAAACTTGTGGTTTATATGCATTTGATTTTACTCTTACCTTACAAGCGTCCAAATGGAGTTTATGAATTAATCTGTCCTCATCTGAAAGAGCTCTCCCTTCACGTGACGCGCTTGTGTTTTTATCGTGAGAATTCGAATTTGGTTCGCTATCGCGTGCACTGCAATGTGAACGCAGCGTTCTCGTATTGTACCCCTCATTTGACATTATTATATTCGTTCGACTGCGTTTAAAACGCGTTAATATTAAAAGTCTACCTGAACCGAGCAGCACAGCAGCATAACTCATGCTTAAAAGAGAAACTAAGAAATCCTGTCACAACATTCCTCGCAAACTTCTGACAGTACATAGACGTTTAGAAACAGTTCTCACACCCACTGCCAACAGGATATAATGCTTCTGGTGTTTAAAAAACTATATTCGCCGTCTGCTACCAATAAATGTTCAAATCACCGCTGTGTTCTTCCTCATTGTGCTTTTCATGTTCTGTGCTGTGCACAAGATGCGTTCAAGCGCCCCCTCTGTTGGACTGTAGAATTGCAGTAGGGGGTAAAGTGTGCATTTTAAGGTGAGGGGGACAGTTGGCATACATTTTACAACACTGAATATTTTTTTAAGTATGAAACCAATTTCTGTAAAGGTACTTCACTTAAAGTGTGTCAGATGTTTCAGCTGCTATAATTCATGTAAAAATACAGTTCATTGAACACAACATGCCCCATACAGGGTAAGCTGTCTCAATAAAATCTGCCTGTTA
The DNA here is from genome assembly GCF_022985175.1 of Labeo rohita. NCBI lineage: Eukaryota > Metazoa > Chordata > Actinopteri > Cypriniformes > Cyprinidae > Labeo > Labeo rohita. The sequence goes on along the minus strand of NC_066890.1, from coordinate 26,734,185 downwards.
TAATCTTTTCAATTAAATTTTTAAACAGATCAAACAATTATTATATACAAAACCACTCTTAACACAGCAAATGTAAAGGTAATTATTTAAATGAATTCAATTAAATTAATTACACACTATATAAATTATATATTTATGGCATTTAAAACACATGACTGCTTACCCCAGTAATGTGATAACTTGTGCTGTCCCGACATTTATGAAAACATCTTTGTTCTTAGAACATAGTTCAAGTAATTATACTTCATCTTCCTTCATTATATAGTTCATTCTCACTTGCGCATATTAACCTACAGACTAGCATTTTCAAATCCTTATTATAATAAATGACACATTTGCAACTTTGTAAGATGATAAACAATGTGTTAGGGAAAAGAAGTAACTACAAGATGTGCAAAAATAACAGGTTTACTTCACTTTGAAATGACAAACCACTGACATGTAAAGTACTGAGAGTTCCCTTCATTAACCACATTCACACAAACCTTGTAGTATTTTTCCGCAGGAAACACACAGGCAAATACGAACGCATGTCCGCGTACTGCAACAGGTTTTTACTGACTAGGCGTTGACCCATAAGAAACACAAGCTATTTTTTAAACAAGTGGGTGGTGTGAAGTTATACTTCCTATGCCTTACCACTAGAAGCTGTTTATCTTCTAAACAGGCCTTGTTTTTTATAAACCTATTTTTAAACATCAAAGAATGTGTTCGCTTTCCTCAGAAACATTTAAAGATGTAATAATATGACAAAGGGAATTTGAAAACCATAAACCATGCATAACATGCAAGTCGGCATGAGTAGGCATGTCTATGCATGCATGCAAGAACAATTAAAGGCACAGCTCACTCAAAAAAAAGAAAAAAAAAGAAGATATTTACTGACACTCATGTTGTTCCAAACCTGAATGACTTTGTTTTACCCGTGAAATGCACAAAAACAGACTTTAGGTAGAGTATTAACAAACCACAGTTTCAGTCACCATTGACTTCCATTGCATCTTACTCCACTCAATGAAAGTGAATGGAGACTGGAACTTTCATTTCGTTTTTCCAGCTTAACGAAACTCATACAGGTTTCGCACAACGCGAGGGCGAGTCAATAATGACGACGTTTTAATTTTTGCACTATCCCACTGAAATACACACACGCGTGCGCGCACTCGCGCGACCCAGGTGCTTCCTGGTGCTTTATTGCAGGATCACAGCCTGGGGAACTGAAACGGTCAGCAGCGCGTCCAGGAAGCGTCACCGGGGAGCACTCACGCCGACACACAGAGAAATGCAGCAGTGTCCGCGACTCTCCGTCAGGTAGCCGCGAAAATAGAAGGTTCGCAGGCAGGGCGCGACGGTGTTCTATTTTCCCGCCGTCGGCGCAAACTGCTGCTGACGCGATGCTTTAGCCATGGACAGCAGGATAAAGTAAGTCCACACTTGTTTACCCTACACATTCCTCCGGTTTGTCGCGCTACGCGTTATCAGTCTCCGTAATAAAAGTCTGACGCATGGTTGAAGCGAAGATAGCGGCTGTTGTAAATCCGTTAGTTAGCTCATTTGGCTAATGAGAGGAGATGACAGGTCCAGCTGACCGGTTAGCTGTTTACCTCAGACATGCTAACTAGCCTAGCCGCATTCCTCTACAGCCATTTAAACTTGACAGCTGCACATATTTAATTTCGCTGCAATGAATATGTTGTAAACATATCTCACTATTAGCATTTATGAATTTGTTGTGTAATACAGCACATAGGAAAAGACGACACCATGAATTCCTAAAAGCAAACTACTACAGACTTTATTCTCTAATGAGATGTCGAGGTTAGTTCACTTAAAAATTAACATTCAAACGCGTAACTTTTTCTAAAGCAGGTGTTAGTCGCCATTCACTTTTGTTGTATGGAAAATATACAGTGAGAGTGAATGGGAACTGAGACTGTCATAACAACTTGTTTTGTGTTTTTAGCAAAATAATAAGAGTCACATTGGTTTAGAAGGACACCACAGAGTAAATAATAACAAAATGTTCGTTTTGGGGCAGACTGTTCATTAAATGGTCTCAAAGAGTTGTTTTAAAGTTAGTGAGTTGGACTCTTTATTTCCTCTTTCAGCGAGAATCCTGCGAGAACATTTGATTTGGCACTTCAGGTTGCATGTCCATCATCTGAAAATGAAGGTGAGCCTTCAGTTCTCAATTTTGCTGTCTGTTTTGTTTGAGTGTTTGTTTCATTTGACTCAAAACTCGTAAACAGATATGTTAGAAAGACTTTTAAGTCAGTTACTGTATCTTCCTTGCTGTAAGTATGCTTTGAAATGGCACGAAAGATATGTTTATACGTGTTTATGTAACACTGCTCATATTTCATGGCTGTTAAGTGATAATATGTGATGTTCGTATTATACTAAGATGTTTTTGCCAGTTTGCCAGTTTAGTGTCAATGATGATATACAGATCAGAGAGACCGATTTATGATATTATGGTGAGGAACATTATGCAAAACGATCTGAAAATGAGGCGAATGAGACATAAATGACACTTCTGAAATAAAAAAGCTCTCATTATGAATCAGATTTTCTGAAAATTCACAAAAAAGAGAGAGAAAATGATGAATATTTGATTATGCTTTAGATAATACCATCTCAAAATGAAGCAAATGAAACAACATTTCTGAGACGAAAAAGCACTTATAAACATAATTTTATGAAAAAAAACTGGATGATGTCCAAATGTAAACGTCATTAATCATGAAAAATCAATGTAATATCGACATGAAAAACTTTGTAACGTTATGGTGGTATTCTTTATATAACACTACCTAAAAATTAGGCAAATGAGACATAAATGACACTTCTGAAATAAGGAAACACATTAGAAAAGCTAATTTTTTTGAAAATAGAGAGAAAAAATGGCAAATATTCCAGTATACGTTAGATAATACTATCTCAAAATGAGTTAAATGGGGCGTAAATAACATTTCTGAAATAAAAAAGCACTTATTATAAACAATTTTATATAATACCACCTAACATAAATGACACTTCTGAAAAAAAGCACTTATTATGATTCAGATTTTCTGAAAATTAGCAAAAAAGAGAGAGAAAATGGCGAATTTACATTATATGAGTATACATTAGGTAATACCATTTCAAAATGAGGCAAATGAGGCATAAATAACATTTCTGAAATAAGAAAGGACTTAAATAAACACTTCTGATTACAAAAAAAGAGGCAAAAATAGATAATATCCAAATTTAAACTTGTCATTAATCATTAAAAAAAATCAATGTAGCATCGACATGAAAAACTTTGTAACATTATAGCGATATATTTTATATAATACCACCTAAAAATGAGGCAAATCAGAAAAACATTTTTAAAAATAAAAAAAGGTTAATTTCCGAAAATTAAAAGTAAGCATAATTGTATTAAGTTTATAATGAATTATAAAAAATATCTCTAACTTTGTAGCATCTGAAAGCCTTTACTGTAAAACTTTATTGACAGCTTTTGTATGCACGACTCTAGTTTTGAGCTGATGTGCTGTTTTCCGTGCTTGAAATGGATGAGTAAATGATGCGTTTTGTGTCTGGGGGATTCACGGGAAGGAAATTATTGCTGTAGATAGGCAGGGTGGCCTGATCTGATGTTCAGATCTTCTGATGGGTTGGCTTGGGGGCGTTTCCATTTTAGATCAGCGCGGTTTGCATTTACCTTTTAGATAAACCTGCAGAAGTGTTTGGTGTAAGAAGTAGGTTGATTTTCAGTGATATCGATCTCGGTTTGTGAATTTCTTCATATGCTTCGAGCTCTGCAAGGCTGAATAGAAAGCACGCAGCTTTAACAGACCAAATAACGACTGCTGTGCTGTGCTGTGCAGTGAAGTGAGACCATTATGAACTTTTTTTACTAACTAAAAGAAACATTCCTATGTTTGAGGTAAATGGGCATGGAAAACTGCATTTTAGGTGTTCAGAATATCTTATATCACCAATTTTTGTTTCGAAACTACCATTATTCTTTCTGCTTGACATTGAAGAGGTGAGGAGCAGGTGGTTCACAGAAGCAGCTGTTGCTCTGACCGAAAAAGGAAAATATTCCCGGTTCAGCCGCTGACGTGAAAGTTGAAATAAGCTATAACCCACTTCCCTCATCATCATATGTCGGCGTTTGTCTCATTTCCTGACCCCGGCTCTCAGGATTGCGATGTCATTTTAACCCTCATGTTGTGTTCCCATCATTTTGACCTGGAGGGGATTTCTCTTTCTTTTTTTTTTTTTGCAAGTTAATGTTGTTGCATTGGACTAAAACCTACTCATTTCGCTCAGCAGAGTATAACAACTTCCCAATTCTTATTATTATTTTCTTTTACCACTTTGTTTTGGTAAAAGAATGGCCTGCCTGCAAAAATTGCTTATGATATATTATTGTCAGTGTTGGGCATGTTACTTTAAAGAAATGTAATTAGTTTTAGTTACTAGTTATAGTTAAATTAACTAGCTATAGTTACTTTTCACAAAAAAGTAAGTATGTAACTGAGTTACATTATTATAAAAGTAACTAATTACCAGGGAACTATTGTTTTACTTTAAAAAATGTTCAAATATGTCAAATAACTTGGATGCCTCCAATATTAAATATGTTAAATGAATGAAATTTAAATTAAATTAATAAAAATGTTAGTTTACGCACCAGATATATAAAGTTTAATGACACTGTTTTTTTTAACATCTGAATGTACACTTAGCATCAGTCAGTCAAGCATTATATGTGACATTATGATAATTTAGCATTAAACTAAACCATGTATGAATGCATATTTGTCATGTTAACTGAGCTTAGGACTGGTGGTGGTGCTTCTTAATATATTGTTTGTGATTTAGTGTTTCTATTAAAAAAGGGGGAAAAATCTAAAAATAATACTGAAAAGATAAAACTACTACGAATTCAATATAAAACGCACTAAGGATTAATGAGCTGCTGGGTTCATGAATATTAATCATGTTGTCTGTGTTTGCTCAAACACTTTTTGCTGAAATCAAAACAGGAGCGATAATAGGTGAGCATGTGTGTGAGACAAAGTGGCGGTTAGTCGTGTGCCTTCACACTAGAGTTTACGGTTCGTCAAATACAGGTACACTGTGCATCCATTCAGATGTAAAAATAATTTAATGAATTATAGGAACGCTGTTATTCTTATCACTGATTATTGTGGTATTATTACAAAATATTGGATTCAACTATTATCAACTTGTTTTTTTCAATTATCACTGGTTTTATATTTTATTTTTGGAACTGACTGATGTTCTGCCTCATTGAGCTGAGCTTATTCACCTCAGTTTTGATTAAATCAGGGCGTTTCTCAATATATTGGATGAGGAAAATTCATAGTGCGAAAATAAAACAATGCGAATATTATAAAATCGAACATTAAAAAAAGTGTATAAATCATTCGTTTTTTGAAAGAAACATTTTCCTACAGCGACACCAGCAGGTAAAGTTACAGCGGGAGTCCTCGTCTTCTTGCCTCCCCTGACCTCATTGAGTTTTAACAGACTTCCTAAAGCAGGGGTCACCAGAGCCGGTCCTGGAGGGCCGGTGTCCCTGCGGAGTTTAGCTCCAACCCTAATCAAACACACCTGAACCAGCTAATCAAGGCCTTATTAAGTATACTTGAAACTTCCAGGCAGGTGTGTTGAGGAAAGTTGGAAATATACTCTGTAGGACACCGGCCCTCCAGGAACAAGTTTGGTGACCCCTGTCCTAAAGCGTGCAGTGAGTTTGGAGGGGGGTAATTGAGAATGAATGGAGGAGGCAATACCTCTGATATGATTGGATATGAAAGGTTATGGTTGGCTGTGAATGGTTCATGTGATTAATCCCGCCTCTTGTGTGCGCATTCCGCGTTCGCGAATCTGTTTGAATGTACAACATAATGCCGCTAATTAAGTAAACAACTCACACACTTATAACTAGATATAACCACTTTGTTATGTCAAAATAAGACTAGAAATGGTGTCGGAGCCGATAGCCTTGTGCACCATCATGCAGCGCCGTTGTGCTACGGTGTCCCGAGTTCGAAACCCGTCTCGAGGACCTTTCCCAATCCCGCCCCATTCTCTCTCTCCCACTTCGCTTCCTGTGCTGTATGATCTGTCCTATCACAATAAAGACAAAAAGGCCAAAAATAAATCTTAAAGAAAAAAAAGAAAAGCAATGGCAAACATGATTTGTGGGAGGTTTTAGTGAGTATCAGTTTGGTAAAATTTCAAGTTAATCTCTGAAGAGAATAAATTGTTGAATAAAGTTGTTATTTTTGTTTTCTTTGCACACAAGAAGTATTCTCGCAGCTTCATAAAATTACAGTTGAACTGCTGATGTCACATGGACTATTTTTACGATGTCCTTACTGCCTTTCTAGGCCTTGAATGTGTCTGATTTTATCAAAAATATCATCATTTGTCTTCTGAAGATGAATGAAGGTCTTACAGATTTTGAACGAGGTTAGGATGAGTAACAAATGACAGAATTTTCATTTTTGGGTGAACTATCCCTTTAAGAGGGTTAAGGGCCAAACAGAAGTTCAGCAAGGACAGGAACCAATTCCAACCTGCGATATCAGACATGTTGTTAGCCACAGACAGTATCACGTTGCAATTTGAATCTTATGGTTTACAGAATAAAATATCTTTTCCCGTTTCCTGTTGAATCGTGATTGACTGCTCTCTGCCCAGTTCTTGAGTTTCATGCTGTTCAGAGGTAGACCTGAGGGATCTTGGTTTGAGTATTTCTATAGCCAAATGGGGTGATTCTAGAGCTGTTATGGAAATATGAAGCATTCAAGAGTATTCGTGGTATCTCATCAGACATTTTACCTCTGTACTCACCTCATGTGTCATTTAGCCTAATTTGATATTTGATCAGCTTAGCTTCTCTAGAGAAACAATGAAGTCAGTCAGACAAATCATATGGACCTACATGTACGTTTCAGTTATATTACATTTTGTTTTATCAGCTCATGCAGTTCTTAGGAATCTAACCCTTGATCTTTTGGTGTGAGCTACAGCGACCATTAAGAGTGGCAAGGTCTTTTTTTGTTTTGTTTTGGTGTTCAGCTAGTGTTGGTCAGTATATTACTAGATACCAACAGAGGAAACCACCCTGTGCTTTTGTGTCATCTTTCATTTCCCTCTCTGTCCACACCAGTTTACTCTTAAATGCTTTTTCTAGTAGTGATGCATTTCAGTTTCACAACATGTCACGTTGTCTTGTTACCTTTTATAGGGATTTTTTTTTTCAAAGGTTTGAAATATAATAATGCTTGACATTATATAGTAGTTAAGCTGCTAGACAGTGTGTACAGTAGGGATGCACGATATTATCGGACTGATATCGGAATCGGCCGATAATGACTTCAAATGTAAATATCGGCATCGGCCCGATATGAAAAATTATGCCGATATGTTTTGCCGATAAGATGAATATGTTAACTCACATGTGCTAAGGGTGTGCTAGGGATTAGATCACGTCAGCAGTGTGGCTCATTCTTGAAGCAAAGTTTTGACTGAATGAGGAGTAGATTCACTGTTTTGGATCGCTGCATTTAAACTGAGAATACACATACAGAATGATGCATAGCAATAGCACGTGCAGTGGCAGCAGCGGCTATAGGAGAAAGCGCGCCGTTGTTCCATTTGGGATAATTTACTGTTGCCTGTTTCATATCCAGTCACTAGATCGCTAAATGCACATTTTAAATGGTTTTATGGTGCTCTTTGTTGTATTTTGAAACCCAATGGCTGTGTTTGCACATGACATGATCTGCATTTAAAATAAAAAGTAATTACGGCGCGCGGTCAGTGAATTCTCTTTCTTCGGCGGCGCAACGGCAAAACACACTGTTGCTCATATGAAACATTTTTCGTGAATATGACACAAGTGAGGTACAAAGCATTCTTTATAAGTTAAATAATTGGTTAGCAGGCAAATGTTAGTAGCGACCATACTTTTGGATTCATGCAGTTCGAGCCAATACATTTAAAGCCATAAGCGGCTGTGTGTCCTGTTTTCCCGGTTGGTCACGAATTGCCACAAACTTAATAATATTTATAGTTTCTTTTCACAAATCATCACCGTCTCACCCTTTAATTTCGCAGGTTTGTTTTCTTGTCATTTACTTTTAATCCATGTTGTCGGATCATTTATGCGGGTAAACTGCGTGTGGGAAATAAAAGATTTCGTGGCAATAAATTAAGAATTCGTTAATACGACTTTTTAATTCGTTCCCTTATTTTACAAATTAATAAATTAATAAAACGTAGGAACGAATTAACAAGTTGTAGGAAATAATTATGTTTGTGTCCCGCAGCCCTGTCAGAGCGCAGTGCACCGTATAAAATAATTAGAAATTATAATTAAACATGACTTAGTGACTACATTTCTATTACTTTCTTTCCATGTTGAATGCCTTTGTATTGCAGGGCTCTAGAATGATCAAAACTGTCACTTTTTTTTTTTTTTTTTTTAAATGTGCAAGTTAAAATTTGACGTGGTCCCACTGCTCCATACAGCGCGGGTTACAGAGTTACAAAGCCGTGGCATATTCAGGATTTCACTGATCACGCAAAGAGTAGTTTTCGTTGTGAGCGCTTCGGGTGTAGAGCCTGGTTTGTATTTGTAGTGTCAGCACGAGCCAGGCGGTGACGGCAAAAAGGACGCGACTATTCTGGAAACGATGGCGGACGGAGGATTTGGTTTTCGAGTAGGGTAAAAGACCGCTTGTTAAACCAGAGAAGGTAAACATGTTGGTATTCTTGTGCAAAAAAAGTGTACTGTTTTGCCAGTTGGTCACAAATTGCCACATAACTTAATATTTTTATTTTCCCAAATCCTCACCGTCTCACCCTTTAATTTCTTAGGTTTATTTTCTCATCATTCACTTTTAATCCATGTTTTCGTATCTCTTACTGTGATAAATTGCGGGTGGGAAATAAAATATTTCGTGGGAATAAATTAACAATTCATTAATACTACATATTAATTCGTTCCCTCATTTTACAAATTAATAAATTAATAAATCATAGGCACGAATTAAGAAATTGTAGCAATGAATTATGTCCTGTTCATGTCCCGCAAAGCACCCTCACAGTCACCCAGTTTAGTTCTACTTTTCTGTTTTCGTTTTGAAATGTTGTATTCAGATTGCGAATTCGAAAGTGAAAGCATCCGAAGTTCGGCTTATAACATAGCAAAAGTGAACTTAATTTACAAAATTCAGATCATAAATAATGCTAGTCTACTGATGAAAAAGAAGGGATTGAATGTAAACCACTCATTACTATTTATTTAATCCTAACGAATAAGTTATTGTTAAAAACTAACTTTCCAAATAAAATGATATATATCGGTATCGGTATCGGTATCGGCCAAAATGAGATGAAAAAATATCGGCATATCGGATATCGGCAAAAATCCAATATCGTGCATCTCTAGTGTACAGTAAAACCTTTGTGTCTTTAAATTCGGTTTTCATTTGAAGCACTGCTACTGGAACAGAACACTTAACCACTGTATTGCGCCTTGCACTTTTTTTCAGCGTCCTGCATTGAACAATGTGTTTGAAGTTCAAGTGTCAAGTTTAAACACTTTTAAACGTATTTCTCATTCTGGTCCAGCCTGTTACAGTTTTGGATGCTGAAGTTGGAGATTTTGGAAAAGAAAAAAAAAAAAAAACTTACTGACCCCAAACTTTTGATTAGTAGTGTATTTAAATCAGGGTCCTGAACCTGAAAACAACTTGATTGTACAAGTGACAACCCACTAATCAAAAATATAGCTTTGCACATCTCAAATGTACATAAAATAGTTGTAACTAATTAAGGATACTGTCATTGGTTCTTTCTCCAGCGCAGGTCTGGGGTTGACAGGCCCAGAGACAGAGTAGGTGACTTATTTTAGCTAACATTAGACGATGAATACTTTGCCAGATTGGATTAAGCATGACTGCCATGCTTGTGCTTGGCACTAGCGAGCCGCATTGATGTTTTTCATGCCCTGTGCCAAAGCCAGCAGATGATGCTGACTGTGCCAAGGCAGTAGGTGGAGACAGATGCTACCTGTCTTGCCTCCTCTTTTCATCCAGATTGCACCCAGTAATAAAGCAATAAAAAATAATAGACCTGAAATTTACAACTACACTTGTGCTGCAATTAGCAAAGTGATTTTCCAACGATGACCAACAGCTTTATTTCTCTTTCACGCACAGGCCATGTGTATTTCATTGGTGTTAAAGACCAGCTTGGCTAGGTGGTAAACTTGGTGCCAAATAGTTTTTTTTTTCTTGCATTTGCCACCTGATAACTGTATTTTTAAATTTTTCCATACTGTTTTGAATTATTTCCTGATAATATACTCACCCCCATGTCGTCCAAGATGTTCATGTCTTTCTTTCTTAAGCCGAAAAGAAATGAGGTTTTCGAAGAAAACAATCCAGGACTTTTTTTTTTTTCTTCCATATAGTGGACTTCAATAAGAATCAACGGGTTGAAGGTCCAAATTGCAGTTTCAATGCAGCTTCAAAGGGCTCTACACAATCTACAAGAGTAATAAGGGTCTTATCTAGCAAAACGAATTCTTGTCTCGCACTAGCTCTGCGATGCGCGTCTGGGACTCCACTCCTTAAGTAATCACATTGGAAAGATCACGCTCAGTTAGTTCTTCGTCTGTGTACTCCAGTTCAAAAAGGTACGAAAAACCTACCTGATCTCATGACGAAAACGTTCCCTGTGGGAACTTTTTCACAAGATGCGAAATACGTACCACTAAGTACATATCACTGCAGTTTCCAACAGAAATTAACACTAGAGGTGGTAAAACACAGAGCACTTTCGTACACAGTTATGATTACAGCTCCATGTGTTTCACTTTCCGGACGTAACAAGCTTGGTCAGTAGCTCAGCCAGCATGGAATTGGACTTAGGATGAAGAATCGTTGGGTACGAATCCCGTGAAAAACATGATTCACAATGAAAGAGCTGAAAGATAAGCGATCAAAAAACATTGATTGTGTTTTTTTTACATCACATACACACACATTTTACATTTTAGGTGTAGTGCAGATGGTACGTTATTTTAAAACGTCACAGAGCATCAAAGTTATAGCACCTTTCAGTGGACAATTCAAACCAGAACTGCAGTGACACTTAAGAAACCAGCGTCACATAAAACATAGTATATGTACTAAATGTATTAAATGTGGTAAATGAATAAAACGTACACTGATCTACACTATTTTAATGTTGCTGTGGAACACACCTTCAAGGGGCTAAATACCACGTTATTGGGGTCGCTTCAACCCACGGACATCAAAAAACATCCCGTGGCAACACTGTTAAACCTTCCAGTGTGGTCTGTCTTGTTTTTTCTTAATGGCCACGAAAATAACTAAAAAATACTCCTTTTTGAAACTGCAAAGGGCATACTTTTATTTGTGTATAGTCGTAATAACAAAAAAACGATGTGCTTTTGTAAAATAAATAAAATAGAATTCGAGCTAGTGCAAGATGAGCATTTGTGGTTAAAAATGATTGAAATTTGTATTTTTTTTTTTTTTTTTTTTTTATAGAAAAAATGGCTCATTTTACTAGATAAGACCCTTAAGGTCATTGCATACTGAGTCCAAAATTCTTGTCTGAAATTTTTATGTGTTAAAAAATAACCACGACCTTACGTTGTGCCAGTCATGTTTACGCATTGCCTCTGAAATGTTCAGACGTCATAAAAAAAACTCGGATCGGGTTAAATTTTCTGTTTTCGCATCCGTATAAAGCATTTTGAGAGGTGTTGGACACCTTGAGGTTCTGTGCTTAAATTTTGATGAATATGAAAAAACATGAAAATTTCAGACTCTGTGTGCAAGGACTTTTATTCCTCAGCTGAGATTGTGTAGAGTGCTTTGAAGCTGCATTAAAACTGCAATTTGGACCTTCGACCTGTTGATCCCCATTGAAGTCCACTATATTGAGAAAAATCCTGGAATGTTTTCATCAAAAACTTTTATTTCTTTTCGACTGAAGAAAGAAAGACTTCTTGGATGACATGGTGAGAATAAATTATTAGGAAATTTTAAGTGAATAACTTGAGGATGATTAAATCATGACAGAGCGAACTATTACTTTAGTAGCAAAACTTGCTGGACAAACTGTATAATTTGGGCATTTATGTCACTTGCACAAATGCTGTGGGAGTTACATGTGAAACAAAGTTGAATAATCAGGGTTAGTCTTTTCTTAGAATAATGAGCAATTGTAATAATGAAGCTTGTTTTTTCAGTAAGGTAAAAATAAGGTGCCAAAAAGAAGCTATACCAATTTTGACGTTTCCTTTAGAGATCAAGTTACATTCTTAGGCTACAAGATTAACCTGTTTGACTTTGTCAGATGAAGTTTGAGTCGCCTAAATGAATATTTTTAAAACGTACCTGTAGCTATGAGAGTCCTAGCACATTTATTTCCCTGACTCAAGTTTCACACACCAGCTTTTGACAGGTCTGTGAGCCAAAGGTCTTTTTTTTTGCCATTTGACCCCCACCTTGTTAAATAACCTGATTGGCGCTCAGCTGTGTCTCGGGTTCAGCGCCAGCTAACACTTTGGTGGGGCTCCGCTGTCAGACTAACAATGCCGCTGTGCCTAAGATGGTGTTGATTGGCCATTACTCATAACGGCTACGGGCTAGTTTGCGCGTGATTTTCTTTTACTTTATAGTCATGCAGATTCAATTCGGTTTGATCTGCCCTCATTATACTTGGGCAACTTCATCAAGTCTCCTGGTTCCCCTTTGCCAGCATCACCCAAAAATACAGCCTAATGATGGAAAAAAGCTTTAGTTTGAAGCTACGGAATAAGTTATCCCACCCAGCCCTGCTCAGAACTCAATTCAGATTGACCTCCAGTTCTGCACGTTACGGATTTTCACTTCGTGAAACTCTGGGTGCTTTTCTTCCCCCCTTTCACCGTGCTGAAGAGTCTCGTTAGTTGTGAACAGTCTGAAGCCGTTCCACTGGGGCTGTGAATATATGAATTTATGATTACGATGGAAGTTTTGCCAAATTCACCAGCTCGACATTCGCTGGTTCCTAAACTCCTTCGTTTTTGCCGCGAGTGCTGCGCATATAGAGGATCTTTTTGATTTCAGATGATTGATTTTGATTGACATGCTAGCTGTTTTTGCTCTACAACAGCTGGATGGCAAGGCCAGTAATGTAGTGTCCGGTGTTGGCGAGTGAAGATCAGCAGATGTGACGGGAACAGTCAGGCCCTGCAGGGTGGCGGCCTGTTTCTTCTCAGGTGGTTTGACCCACACACCCTCCCTCTACACGGGACGGGTGTTTTGCGTGCATGCGGCAGCAGGGCGAATCTGCTGATTGGTGTAATCTGAGAGGCAGCAGACCGCAGGGCTCGTCACGGCACTCCCAGCCATCCAGACTTCCTCGTTTAAGTGCACCGTCGTCGCAGGCAGTCTGCTAGAACATGGAAAGACTTCTTGGCACGTCTATTCTTGGGATTGCGTAATGACATCGAAAGTGGGGATGTGGTAAATTATTTATCCTGCTGATTTAGATGATCGCATCGTGTCATTTCAAATGCTGGAGAGTGAACCCAGGGAGGAAGTTTGCCTCCTTCACTTTGACAAGTACTAAAAAGGCCAACTCTGAGCAAAGATCTACTAAAAGTTGCTTAGGTCCTTCTGTAGGAAGAATTGAGAAAAATGCATTGCTTAATGATGATAGTAATAATGATAATTGTGTGATTTTGATATCACACACACTTGGAAACGTCTTAAAATGTATTTTTTCAAAAAAATAAAAAATAAAAAATAAAAAAATGGTATGTATGCAAATTGTATACAGTAATATCCAAGTACACATTTGTAGTAATTGTTGTAGTAAAAGTTTTGGAATATTTGTCCTCTCCCCAAATTTGTCACAACTGAAACACAGTACTAATAATTTCATTAAAAGAGTTATATTGACCTAAGATTTTGCTTACATCCTTTTGCTTTTTTATTAAAATATTTTCAGTGGTAAATCAATAACAATTACATTTTAACAATATTTCAAGTGCGATTTATGAGATTTGTTGTATTTTGAATCCAAGTTTTCTTTGTAATAGGCAAAAAGTTGATCACACTGATTGTGAAGTTAAGGATTTGATAGTTTGAATATATACTGAACCAAACATTATCATAACATCTTAGTTCATAATTCAGTATACTTTGTTTTTGACAAAACACCCCATGTTTCGGTAGTGACATTAATGCTTTGGTAGCGAGCACATCACATTACAGAATTTTAACCCACATCCTAAAACATCCTAAAATACAAAAAAATGTTGCATAACTGTACTAAAGTTGTTTTTTTTCCCCCAAATATGAAGATTATGTGTTCCCTTTTGTCACTGTTGAAACAATGACATGTTTTCGTCGTGACTGTTCAGGGCTCTATGCTGACTTTGCTTTTTAGGAGCACTTGTGCTCCTAACTTAAAAAATTAAGGTGCACAGTCAAAAATTTCAGGAGCACCTTCAAATGGATAATCAAAAAATCGGATGAAAAATTAACGTGCATGATGCAGCTTGACTGTCTGTCTGTCTCATTAGTTGGAGTAATGATAAAGGATGGCGCACGAAGCGGCTTTCACACCGGATGCGGAAAGCACTGCGCTATGAAACCCATTCATTTCAATTGCTTGCGCTGTACAAGGACGGCTTGTTTCTGCGTCGACCAAAGCGCACGCCGTGCTCAAAGTTCAGCTCTGAAGGGCTGCACTGAACCCAGCGGCCAGCGCTTTCTGCGTTCGGTGTGAAATCCGCTTAATGCATTACACAGTGTTCAAGTTTACAACATAGAGGTGTGCCCAGTTCGCTTACATAAGCAAATTGCGAGCACTTTCCACGGTAGTCCGTGCTAACTTGTCGATCAGCCACTTCAGCCGTTTCATCATCAGACTCTGGCTGGAATTGTTATGGTAAAATCGATACCATCTTTTCTATGTATTGACAAGTCTCCAGGGCTGTCAGTCAGTTATGGCAATGGGTGTTTCGTTTTCTGACACACGCTGTACGCGTTAGACCAATCATAAAGGACTGCGCCATCTGACCAATCACAGCAGTGAGGGCTCACAGAAAGGAGGGGTTTAGAGAGACTGATTTTTCGAACTGCTTTGCACGAGTCGTTTACGAATCATTTAGAAATGAGGTAAAATGAAATTATTTTTGGAGAAAACTAAAGTGTTTTTTGACCTTGCATACATGTAAACCTGTTTTAGGAGTCTCCTAAAACAATATTAGCAACCTTTAAAATGGCATAATAGGAGCACTTTAAGATTTAGGGTTCGGGACAGCCACCCCCCAATCGCAAAAGCCCACTAAATGATAATTTTACCCATATTACGCTTGCTGGTATTTTAAATATTATTGTGGTTTTCAATGGATAAAAAAGGGACGACCGTCACTGCTGCAGTCATACACATTTAAATTGACGTCTTTGACCACTACGTCTCACACTTTTTTTTTTTTTTTTTTTGAGAAAGAAATGTTGTATGTACAGTAAGTGTTGTGTTTCCAAGACTAAGTATTAAGTTAAAAATAGTCCAGGGATTTTTTTTTTTTTTTTAGAAGTTTTGTCTCAAGACCTTTGTCTTCTGTTGCAGGTTTAAATGTCTGTTGTTAAATGTCAGTCTTTTTTCCCCACCAAATATTTCATTTTAGTTTTGTAGTTGAACACAATTTTATGATTATCCTCAAACCCAACCAAAAAAAAAAAGTTTCCTAGTAACCTTAAGAGCAGACTAGGTCTGCTACATTAGCTCAGATCTCATTTTTCAAACATTGCAATGTAGGCCTACCTCGGCTAAAAATGTTCACGTGCAGAGTGACTTGTGGCAATTTTTTTGAGTTTGGTATCACAGCGCTGGCCTCTTTTTGGGCTCCAGCCCACTTTTCACCACTGAATGTAGGTCAGTACCCACCGCTTGTCTTTGTGAGGGCTTTGCTGTGCTATTTGTCATTGAGTATCATGTGACTCATCCATGAGGTCTTTGTTGTCACACATGGAGCAGTGCTCTCTCACTGGATTGGTCCTTGGCTCCATCTCTGATTCAGGGAGTGTCAGATGGAATTAGCATACAGTACTGTCATTAGTTACGTGCGTGAGCACGCTTCTCACATCTCCCACACTTCAAGTCATGCCGCCCTCAAACCATTCATTATTTCCTGTGAAAAATGCTTGGTAAATGACGAGCTACGCTACCAGTCTAAAGTTTGGTTGGTAAGATTTAAGTGTTTCAGAAGTCTCATGCTCACCAAGGCTGCATTTATTTGATCAAAAATACAGTAAAATCAGTAATATTGTGCAAGTTGGAATAACTAGTTTTGTATTTTAAGGAGTTATGAACTGCCTTTGTTTTTTAATTTGTACTGTTCTCTGAGGTCTCTGATGAAATCAAGATTTTTACATGAAAAAACATAACTTAGAACTAATAGGCTTTATTCTGTCCTGTTTTTAACCCCCCTCAGCAGAACGCTCTGTTTAAGTAGGCATGGCGGATAAACTAGTCCGTGGTAAATTAAAGTGAACAAAGGACCGAGTTCCTAATGCTGGGATCAGAAGGAAGGCATTTCAAAGACAGTTTTTTTCCACAAATTGGCACTGCAGAGTGTCTCGTTGTTTTCAGAGCCATCTTTATTGTTTGGTTTCTGCGTAGACCTGCACGTTTGCCTCTCTGGTAAACACTATGCATGAATTGGTGGGCGGGGCTAAACAGGCAGTGATGTCAATCTTCTTCTGCGGAGGCGGTGCTTGTATACACTGTTACATCATAGAGTAGAACATTCAATATTCAACACTGTCGTTTTGGCAGACTGCCATCAATATAAGCTGTTTTGAAACTAACGAGAAAGTTTTGAGTTTTGAAACTGACAGGGTTTTTATAGTACAATGACTACTTGTATGTCAAAAGATCAAGGGAATTTTGGTTTCTCAGTTCATGATCCCTTTAAATATAGTTTAAAGGGGTCATCGGATGCAAAGTTCACTTTTTCATGTTGTTTGAACATTAATGTGTGTTGGCAGTGTATGTACAAATCTACCCTATAATGATAAAAATCCATGCAGTGGTTTTTAATTAATCTGTAAAAATAATATCCCCTTTTTCAAATCGAGCCGTTCTCAGATGCTGTCACACAGACAGAGGCCACTCCCACGATAGTTGATTGACATGAGTGTCTTACCTCAGACCCGTCCTGCAATAGCTGTAACAGTCCGACCTCCATTGTTTTGATGCAGGAGCAGGGATGTAAGTTAGACAAGAATATCTCCGATCGAGCGATTGAGGTGTTTTGTTGCTGGATGTAATAATGAACATAGTGGTCGTCATTTACTCCACATACTGCACATCTGAGCAGCTGAGGATGCAGTGGATCACGTTTGTTTGTGAAGGGAATGCGCCTCCCCATAGACATAAATGCGTCTATGTTCGTGCAAATCATTCGTGATCCAGCTTTGGGGCTAAAGTAAACAGCCTCATCACTTCACAGAGAGAAGAGAGGGGCGGGGTGAGCAGAGCTCATTGGCATTTAAAGGAACAATCCCTCAGAATGGGTTGATTTTGACATGGTAAAAAGGTTGTTGTTTTACACTACCATTGAGAATTTTTAACCAAAGTATACATCTAAAATTAATAAAAATATCAATATCTTTAAAGTTATTATGAAAATTGAGCTCTTCGAAGTTTAAAAATCTCCCTTTGACAATTTTGGCGGGTTACTAAAGGCCTTCTGAAGCGAATCGATCTATTTGTGTAAGAAGAATATCCATATTTAAAACTTTATAAACTAAAATCTCTAGCCTCCAGCTAACTTCTGTACGCGTATTCACAAGAGAGTGTTCTTTCCAGCGGATGATGTAGGACGTAGGTGTAGCGTAAGCTCCGGTGCAGGGTTGCCAGGATTTCACAACAAAACCCGCCCAATTGCTACTCAAAACTAGCCAAATTGCATTTTGAGGGGGGTCCCCTGTTAAAAATCACGTTTAGCGAGGTAAAATACACTTTTTTTTTTAGTTTTTTTTTTCCCTGGTAAAATGCGGACATGAAAAACAACCCATGGCAACAGTGTTGAAGGAGAAGTCCACTTCCAAATCAAAGATTCACATATAATGTACTCACGCCCTTAAAGTTCACTGGCATTTGCATTCTTTTGTGCAGATAGAAGTGTAATGTTACCAAGTTATCTGATTAATATCATAGGATGCGTCATAGAATGGGCTCCAGTTTATTGGCATAAAGTCACTCTTCACCTCAGGCAGCTGTTCCTTTTTAGATGCTTCTTTATTAATAACATTTCTGCATCATAATCATAATCCAACAGTGTCCTAATCATGTGGTCATGTTTTCATGACATATTTTAACATTAATTTTCTTAACAGTCTTCAGAGCCCCGCCCCCACACAAGCCCCTCCCCTGATTACTCGATTAATCATTTTTGAAACCTATCGATGATCGAAATGAGAAATTTACTTCAAAATCTCAACAGCCATTCACTGCCATTATAAATCTTGGAAGAGCCAGGATATTTTTTAATATAACTTCGATTGTATTCATCTGAAAGATGAAAGTCATATACATCTAGGATGACTTGAGGGTGAGTAAATCATGAGGGAATTTTCATTTTCGGGTGAACTGTCCCTTTAAGGTTCACAAATCCTAAATACGATTCAGTGACTGATTCAAGGCAGTAACTTTTAAATCTTTTAGAATGATTCACTAAATGAATCGCTCCACTGCTGTCTTGCCTTTTCATAGCACCAAGTCTTTTTATTTCCGTATCATCACATCCCGTTCAACGCTTACAACATTTAACACTCTTACTGAAGTGAATCGCACATCGTAGCATATCACAGATACATCAGTTCAGAAATATTCACACCTTTTTCTGGTTTTACCCAGAAGAGTCTGTTTTCCAGAGGTCACCGCTGATCGCCCGAAGGCATGTATGCACTAACAAAAGTGTACGATACTTATAAAAACACCTTCCCTGTCCAATGCCTAATTGTCATATGCTTTAATAGATAATTGAGTTTTTCCTGCAAGGTAGGCCATTTTTAGATGTGTGTATGTGTTATGTGTGAGGCAGATGGTGCGAGCATATGGTTTGCAACTTGTGATTACCTGCTGCAGCCCCTTTCCAGCTTTTCTCCTCGCGCACCCAAACCGGAGTCGCGGCTGCCCCCCTTTAAGAGGTAAAGACATTTTAATGTCCATGAGATGTAGCCTAGCTTGAGATAAGGCAGTTTGATGACTGATGTGATTAGCGAGCTTGGCAATACCTCCACAACCCCCTCCCTCCCGTGTCTGTACTGTGCATATAAATTACCCTTGAGTCAGGAGTTAAGGTGTGATTTGCGAGGCAGATTGTTTGAATGTTGTTTATTCTCTTTGTGGTGCGCTGGCTTTCTTTCCCGACGTTGCATGCTAGCAATGAGCCTAACCAAATGGTATGCAAAAAGGAAAAAAAAATCTTTCACATGCAGACAGTTGATAAACATTCCCGCGATTGGACATGTATTGTGACAGACTGCGCTAATATACAGTGATATGCCGGGACTGTCACATAGCCGACATCCATATGCTGCTCCGCTCAATCATGAAGCTGTGAAATTGGGTTGCACCCCAACTAGCTTCAGATTTTTTTTTTTTATTTCTCTCTCTCTTTCTCTGTGCTGTTTCCTAGCTGTTTTCTGAACTCTGTAAGTATATGTAAAATATGCAAACGAAGCCGCACAGGCTTTTGACAAATTGTCACACATTGCGATAAAACACGGGAATAATCAGCGTTTGATGTTTGCTGGAGAGCCCATTCTTAAGCGCTGCCGGTAGCCTGTATTTTTGCCTGGGTTAGTGTGTTACGCCATACCAGTTATTGATCTGTGTCACCTGTATTTTTTGCCTTAGGATTTATATGTGAGATAATAACTTTAGCTTTAAGTCCATGTTTTGTATGTGAATGGTGAATGCAGCGTGCTTCAGGTTCACTTTTACACTGGCTTGACTGCGTTTTTGGGCGTCACGGGTGATTATAAACAGCTAATGACACATAGTGACACAGAGGTAAAGATGATGGCATTTCTTCAAATTTGGAATGAGGAGCATTTGTTGAAAAATGAGCAAAATGTTTTAGCTACAAACAGACGCGATGCAGAATGACAGTTAGGGGGTTAAACGAACCACCTTAAAATGTCACAAGAAATTAGGACAGAAATATAGGCCTATTACAATTGCATAATATTATTAGTAATAACAATTGTGTGTGTGTGTGTGTGTGTATTAGTATTAGTAATATATGTAATTTTAAAAGGTTTTTAAAATTCTTTAGTAAGAAGTAATTTATTTTTATCTATTTCATTATCATTTTTAATTCTTTATGCATTATTATTTGATGTAGTAGTAGTAGATTATTTTTAGTAGATAATTTTGGTGTGTTTATTATATACGTAATGTTTTTTTTATACAATAATAGCAAGTTTTATTCATTTTATATATAACTTATTTGTTAGACATATATGTGTATATGTAAAACTTGTATAAAGAATATTAAATGTATAAACGTAATATAAAAATAATATTAATGCATTTATTAATTTATTACTTATTTTTTCATTTTAGTTGTCTTTAATTGAATAATTATATATATTTTATTAACATTTTATATATTTTATAAAATGTTGTATTTATTTTGTTAGTTTGATTAGTAGTATTAGTATTGTGTATAGTTCTTAATATATTTATCTAATAATGAAAAAATAATAAGTAATAATAAAAAAATTTAAAAATAAAAACATTATTATTAGTAGTAGTAGTACGATTAGTAGCATTAGCTGTGTATAGTATTTTTTTATCTTTATGAGAAGTAATAATTTATAAAATAACAAATAAAAATAAATAATAATAAAAATATTTAAAATTAAAAACATGATCTAGTAGTAGTAGTAGTAGTAGTATGATTAGTAGTATTAGCTGTGTATATTATTATCTTTATAAAAAGTAATAATTTTATAAAATAATAAATAAAAATAATAATAAATTTTTTTTTTTAGTAGTAGTACGATTAGTAGTGTGTAGAATTTTTCATATCTTTATGAGAATTAATAATTTTATTTAATAAATAAAATAATAAATAGTAATAAAAATATTACAAATAAAATAATAATAATAATAATAATAATAATAAATTAAAAATTATTATTATTATTATTATTATTATTAAAAACAGTTGTAATTTTTTTTAAAGAATTCTGTGATGAATAGAAAGAACCAAAGATCAGCATTTATCTCAAATAAAAAGCTTTTGTAACAATATACAAATAGATAAGTAGTCAGAATATATGTTGGGAAAGAAATTCTAGAAATTAATACTTTTATTTAGCAAAATTGCTTTAAATTGATAAAAAGTGATGATAAAGACATTTGTAATGTTACAAAAGATTTCAGATAAATGCTGTTCTTCTGAACTTTCTATTCATCGAAGAAACCTGAAAAATTCTACTTAGCTGTTTTCTACATTAATAATATTAAAAATAATAATATTAAATGTTTTTGAGCAGCAAATCAGAATATTAAAATGATTTCTGAAGGATCATGTGACTGGAGTAATGATGCAAAAATTCAGCTTTGAAATCACAGGAATAAATTACACTTTAAAATATATTCAAATAGAAAACAGTTATTTTAAATAGTAAAAATATTTCAAAATTTCAATATTTCAGTTTTTGCTCTACTTTGAATCAAATAAATGCAGGCTTGGTGCACTTCTTTAAAAAAAACATTACAAATCTTCACAATTTGACTGATAGTGTATGTATAATACAGTGTTATGCCTGTGCTGTAACTGTCATGAACACATGCAAATCGTTAATCAGCCTGAACTGTATAGATATGAATTATCTGTCAAAATGTCACGATCGTGATAGCAGACAGCTTTAATTGCTGCAACTTCTTGTAAACTATCTAAACGTGTAATGTTGACAGTTGCACGCTCAACTTCCAGTGTACATGTGAACTTTTGGGTTTCTCTTTTCACAGAGAAGTTCACAGGCAGTAAATGATCAGTGTGATACTTTAAAGAAGCATATCATTGCTGTAAAGTATATCCTTTTTTAAGGCTGTTGCCAGCTAAAGTAGCATGAAATGTAATGCTATTTGTGGCGTGCAAAGAAAAGTGAGAGTGAGGGGAAAAAAACATTTTAAAACGACTGAGTGTTTTCTTTCAGTTCAAGCTTGAAAGATGCCTGCTAATCTGCTTACCCTTTTAATTGTGAGATCTGGGGGCAGAGCTGCTCGAAGCTAGAATAAACTTACTGATCCAGAAGTAAACTGATGACCACAGTTATTCCTTGCTTTTGGCTTCCAAACACTGGCCTCCCTCCCCTTTCCACTCCCCTTCATTCTGGAGGGGAAGAAAAAAGCTCCTTGTACCAACAAAAGAATTTTTTTTTTGCCATATGTTCGGTTGACATCTTCATCAGGTTCACAGCGGGTTACCTTAGTTAAGGTTCACTCCACTGCTTGATGGGATTTTCTACCAGTTCCTTGAGTAGCTGGCTCAAAGTCTAGACGAGCCCCTAAAGACAACCAGGACCCTTCCAGCATGCCAGGCACAATGGCATTATTGTGGACGTCGAGGAGCTGGTGCTTCCTCTTTACACAGACCTGTTTGGGGCACAAAGACAATGGCTTTGTTCTGGGGCATGGAGTGGGTTAATCCAGACCTCTACATACTGTGAAATAAATCTTTTATAGATGAGCGAAAAAAGGAGCGGAAGAAGAAAAGGTTTCGCCAAGGAGGTTGCGAGTTCAGCATTTTAACCTTTTGGCCAAGAATGAGACTAGGAGGAGAAGGAGGAGGCACAGAGGGAGGGTACAAAGAGGAAGGGCAGACAGGCAACACGTAGTCCTTCATCTCGGGATGAAGACAGAAACCACTGGTTTGCAATCGGTTGCACACGTTTGTCTGGTTTGACTGTAAATATCTAACTTTAGCTGTTGCAGTTAATCCCATGTGTTAAAGGAGAAATTGACTTTACCCACCCCCATGTCATCCAAGATCATGTCTTTACTCCTTCATGATCAAGTTTATGAGGAAAACATTTGAGGATTTTTCTCCAAATAGTGGACTTCGATGGGAGTCAGCAGGTTGAAGGTCTAAATTGCAGTTTCAAAGCAGCTTCAAAGAGCTCTACACAGTCCCAGCTGAGGAATAAGTGTCTTATTTACCAAACTGATCTGTCATGTTCTAAAAAAATAAACGTTTATATACTTGTTAACCACAAATGCTCATCCGTGACTTCACTCCTTAAGTAATCACATTGGAAAAGCCACGTGTGGTTAGTTCTTCATCTGTGTACTTTGGTTCAAAAAGGAAGTGTAGGGCGAAAAACATCTCAGTTTGTCCTCCAGCTTCAAAATTGTGAGACTTTTTTTGTAAAGGGCGTTTGACTTTCTTTGCACTTTTGCTTTGTAAACACTGGGTTGGTACTTCTGCCTACGTCACGCGTGACCTTTCCAACGTGATTACGTAACGCGTGAAGTCGAGCTAGTGCATGATGAGCATTTGTGGTAAAGTATATACATTTTTATTTTTTCATGAAAATGGCCAATCGTTTTGGTAGATAAGACCCTTATTCCTCAGCTGGGATCGTGTAGAGCCCTTTGAAGCTGTGTTGAAACTGCAGTTTGGTCCTTCAACCTGCTAATCTCCATTGAAGTCCACTATATGGAGAAAAATCCTGGAATGTTTTCCTCAAAAACCTTAATTTCTTTGTGACTGAAGACAGAAAGACTTGAACATCTTGGATCACATGGGGATGAGTTATTCTGGAAATTTTTATTCTGGAAGTAAACTACTCCTTAAATTCGCACTTTCACAAATTAAAACTTATTAAGATCATAAATCAGCATATTGTCTTACATTAACAAAGTCATTGCAAGAAATGAATATCGTCCTCAGTGGTTTTGTTTTGTTTTCCAATACAAATATGGATACAAATTAAAGCATGACAACTTTTTTCCCTTTGAATTAAGTCCATTGGCAGCTATTTGTTC
Organism: Labeo rohita; assembly: GCF_022985175.1. Lineage (NCBI taxonomy): Eukaryota > Metazoa > Chordata > Actinopteri > Cypriniformes > Cyprinidae > Labeo > Labeo rohita. Next base: position 26,710,038 of record NC_066890.1, on the reverse strand, counting down.
TTGTTTTAATCATAAACTCACTTCATTTTGATAAGTTTCAAAGAAAACAAGAGTTCTTTTCTCATGGCATGTTGTTTCTCAACTAAATCTTAATATGAGAATTTTAGACTTTTGCACTGAAAAATGACAAAAGTACTGATGAAGAGCGTCACTTTATTGTACGAGTTAAGAAGTAATGGAGATCTGTTGTAAGTTGTATTTACATTTGCAGAGCACACTGACGTATTGTGTTCCATTCTCTCTCTCTCTATATATATATATATATATATATATATCAATAATATATCAATACTATATATATAGCTTTCTATTAATGTATGGTTTGTTAAGATAGGACTATATTTGGCCGAGATACAACTTTTTAAAAATCTGGAATCTGAGGGTGCAAAAAATTCAAAATATCGAGAAAATCACCTTTAAAGGAGAAGTTCTCTTGCAGAACAAAATTTACAGATAATTTACTCACCCCTTTGTCATCCAAGATGTTCATGTCTTTCTTTTTTTTTTAAGTCATAAAGAAATTGTTTCTTGAGGAAAACATTTCAGGATTTCTCCATATAGTGGACTTCAGTGGTGCCCCCAAGTTTGAACGTCCAAAATGCAGTTAGGTTATAAGTAAGGGACTTATCTAGCAAAACAATCAGTCATTTTTCGAAACAAATTTACAAATTATATACTTTTTAACCTCAAACGCTCATCTTGTCTCGTCTCTGCGATGCGTATGCGTACTCTGTGTAATCCGGGTCAATACAGTTAGAGTATGTCGAAAAACTCCCATCTCATTTTCTCCTCCAACTTCAAAATGATCTTACATGGCTGTTTTACCTTTTTTTTTTTTGATAAAGGGCGTTTGATCTTCTGTTTGATCTTCTATCCATGCTCATTTTGTAAACACTGGGTCGGTACTTCTGCAGCGATGTAGGATGATTTTGAAGTTGGGGAAGAAAATGATTGGAGTTTTTTGACATACCCTAACTGTATTGACCCGGAATGCACAGAGTTCACACAGAGCTAGACAAGATGAGTGTTTGAGGTTTAAAAGGTATATAAATTGTCAGTTTGCTTGGAAAATGACAGATCTTTTTGCCAGACAAAACCCTTCTTCCTTGGCTGGGATATAAGCATGAGGTGCCATTTTGTTGTCTGGCGCTTTAAATGCTAAGTTTTTTTTTTTTTTTTTAAAGAGATAAAAAACGAAAGTTCTGTCATTAATTACTCAACCTCATGTCATTCCAAACCTGTAAGACGTTTGTTGATTTTTCTAAACACAAATTAAGATATTTTTGATTAAATCCGAGAGCTTCTGACCCTGCATAGACACGTTCAAGGCCCAGAAAGGTAGTAAGGACATTGTTAAAATAGTCCATGTGACATCAGTGGTTCAACCGTAATCTTATAAAGCTACGAGAATACATTTTGTGCGCAAAAATAACTAAAACAAAGACTTTATTCAACAATTTCTACTCTTGTCAGATGAATGTTCACAAGAGGACCACTACATCTTTCGGCCTTGAATCTGTCAGTTGCGTTGTGAATTTCATCAAAAATATCTTAATTTGTGTTGAAAGATGAACGAAGGTCTTACGGTTTTGGAACGTCATGAGGGTGAGAAATTAACAACAGAATTTTAAGAGGCCTTACAGCCTTGGTCTAATATTTATGTCAAGCAGTTTGCCTTTCCACACTTAAAACGCAATGCTGAGATGTGCAGCACATAAACAGCCAATCAGATGTTAAATATGAAGACATGTGGACAAAATGTCCTGTTGCTTAACTTGCCGACTTTGTCCACTTTGCCAGGTGCTAAAATCTGATTGTTTTGTCCTGGACGGCGACAAGTAATTTGTCAGTCCACACTTAACGCACAAATTTTGCGCAATGCGCCACATTGACAGCAAGTAAGAATGTATTTAATGTGATGATGTGATTGGACGCCGCTCTTGTTGTTTAGTAATTTGACAGATGTCTCCTTTGCCCTGCGGGTTCCACAGTTTGGACTCTACTTCGATAATACTTAATACTATGATAATGACACCTCACATATTCACAATACTTGTTGACACAGTTTATTAAACACAGTTCGATCCCAAGGAGCCATTAAGGCATGTTGAGGTTTTCCATCAGCGTACGATGACAGCTTGGCAACTCAATCGGCTCGGCGTGCGTTCGGCGTATTGGCTCTACACCCATCCCGTTCGCAGATAGACAGACAGAGGTGGTAAAAAAGCGGTGTCAGCTGTGAGCTCTTTCCACCACTCACCTATTAACCTTCTTCCCCCCGGCCTCGGCTCTATCAAAGCGGCGTGTATCGACTTTTAAAGACAAGCATTCCCGGGACGTCAAAACATTGATTTGCGACTGACCCGCGCTGTCTGCGCTCGGGGCGGCGGCGTGTTGCCACGCAGCGGCGGTCCTGTCGAAGGTTAGCCGTGCACGAAGCCCAGGGGGAATCTCTGGAAGGGCCCTCCCAAGCCTGCCATCACCCACGGCCGGCTTCACATTGGGTGCGAAAGCAAAAAAGAAAAATAGCTCGCTCCTCCGAGGTGATTTCAATTCAATTCTCACCCATTAGCCGGCGTTCGCTCCGCAGTCAAATTACTTGCCGGCTCTGATGCGAGCGGGGGCGAGATTGTTTTCCTTGCCGTCGACGGCGGCCAATGGGGTTTTTAGCCTTGTTCGAGGTGTTTTCAATGGTGGTGAGATGAAAACAGCGACGGCAATACATTGAGCTGCCACCACCTTGGCGTGTTACGTCAGATTGAAAGTGCTAAGACTAAGTGTATGATTGGTAAAGGTTGGTAGAGTGCAAATGACCCTGGACAGCTGTAAACAGGTTTGTGCTTTAGAAGCGTTATTTGAGACATTTAAATAGTGATGAAATTCATGTTGTGATGAAATTCAAGGTTGAATATTGGGGCGATGTTGGGATGGTATGACCAAAATCTAAAGTAATTTTCACTTGTAAACATGCTTTTGTATATTAATTAATGTGGTAATTATATGTTCAAATGAAATTTTAAGCCACTGTAAAATAGCCAGTTGATCTACTTTTTAACATTTTTCTCATTAATTTTCCCCCAAATTTCTGTTATTAGTATTAAAACGACGAATTTTGAATATATTGCAAAAGGTTCTTACTTGCGAACATGTAAGGTGATTACACCTGATTAGTGTTATATTATAATTGATGGATGTACTCTCGTAGTATTTATTAATATTTACAACTGGGTTTTATTTTTCAGTTGTCATTTTAATTAAGGTTTTTTTTTGTTGTTTTTTATTAGTTTTTAATGTTAATATATTTTACTGTTTCCAATATGTATTAATATTTCACTATATTTAGAATATATTTTAATTTTAATATGTTGACATATTAAAACATTTTAAAATTTTACCAGGGTCTTCCTTGAATGTAAAACTTAGATTTTATTTTATTTTATTTTATTTTATTTACAGTATCTATTTTTATTACATCTTAAGGTTTTGATTGACAATAAAACATTTTATTTTATTTTATTTTATTTTACAAAAACTATTTTTATTTCATTTTATCAAGGTCTTCCTTGACTGTAAAACTTTTTATTTTATTTTATTTTATTTTATTTTACAAAAACTGTTTTTATTACATTTGATCAAGATCTTCCTTGTCTGTAAACATTTATTTTATTTATTTTTATTTTTATTTTATTTTTCTTCCTTCCTAATTTAATTTAATTTAATTTAATTTAATTTAATTTAACAAAAAAAAAAAATTTGACTAAAACTTTTTATTTCATTTTATTTTAGTTTAGTTTACAGAAACTGTTTATTACTTATTATTCTTCCATCCTAATTTAATTTTTAATGTAATGTAACTTAATTTTACATTCTTCCTTATAATTAAGTCCTTCCTTGAGTGTAAAAAAATATTTTTGTATTTTTTATTTTCTAAAATCTATTTTTACTACGTTTTATCACAAAAATTACTGTTTATTGACTGTAAAAATAATTATTTGGTTTTGTTTAATTTTATTTATTTATTTATTTTTACAAAAAAAAAAAAAAAAATTTATTAAACATTTTTTATTCTAGTGTCCTGCTTTTTTTTTAAATGTTAAATATAATATATAATTCACTAAATTACTGTTGTTATTTTGACAATTTCAAATCTTGTTGTTTTTTTTTTTTTTTTTTTTTTTTTAGTTATTTGATTCAGTTTTTGATTTAGTTATATTGAATTTTATGACATTATATAAATAAATACATACATACATGCGTACATACATACATAAATGCTTCATAGGAGTGGGGGCTGCAGTTCCCTGATTGGTGGATGATCTTCTTAGGATTATGGGTAGTGTGGTTCTTTACCTTGTTTAAAAAAAAAAATAACAGTAATAATCTGTAAGTGGTAATCTGTTAGAGTTTACAGTACATCTTCCTCAAAGGGATTGCAGAGATTCATTAAATATCTTAAATAAAATAAAAAATAAAATTAAATATAAAAGTTCTCTATGAAGAAAATAAATTAGATTTTTACTTCCGGAACCTGAGTGTTTCACTCCATACAGCTGCGCATTAGCTGAATTGTATATGACTGTTTGCGTTGTGTCTAATACCTTGTATTCATTTTAATTTATTTCAGACACATCCGCCTCCGTATTTCACGTTTCTACCGACTGACACGTTTCTTCCACTGTACGTTCTATACTGCCCAGCCCTAGTTGAAACGTCTGTCAAGTTGGTCTGCCCCTCTTCCTGTACGTGGGTGTATGTGTGTGCGTGTGTCTATCTGTCTGTCTGTTTTCGTGTCTGTGTGTGCCCACTGGCTCGGGGCGCTTCGCAGACCTGCTGGGAACAGGAGCGGCCTCAGTGTGTCAAGCCCAGGAGGGGAGGCCGTTGGGGAGCGCGAGGGGCTAGAGGGGGATTAAGCAGCCCCAGGTCTGTCACGGTGACATTTCTCTCCCTGGCTCAGCAGCAGGGGTTGGGTTTACCCTCCTAACCTTCAACTTTCAGCCTTAACCCATTAATCCCTTTGTGTCTGCCCGCCCCGCGCAAAAACACACTCACAATATGGCAGCAGGAGGCTGCGGAGGCAAGGAGCCGGGGTCCCTTTGACAGCTTTTCACCCACAGACAGGGGCCTTCATCTCTCTACATTCCCCAGTGTACAGACCTCCCCCCTATCCAAAAAACAGACAGTTGGTCACCCGATCGGTCACTTTCCTATGTTTTTCCATGTGTGTGTCATTTAAAAACTGCATTAGGCAGGTTAATTGCTAAACAAACAATCTTTTTTTAAACGTCACTGGGAATTAGTGTTACCTGAGCGCGTCAGGTGACAAAACGTTTACTCTCCGCTTTGAATACTCGTACTAGGTGGCAAACATTTGATTGCATTGCTCAGTTTCGAAGCCGGATCTGGCTTGTCGAAGGGACAGAGCGGGTGTTAATAATAAAAGAGCTCATCTGAATTTTTGGGGCTTTTCATGTGAGCCCCCCCGTCGTGCCAAAATCCCACCGGGATAGAGATTTGCAAGTCCTTTGCCTCTGTGTATGAATAAGCATGTGTCTCAAGGTATTTTTGAATCCGTAAGAACACGGGAGCCTCCAGGATATGCAGCACAGAAGGTGCGTGGTTGGCGGGCAATGCCCCTTTATTGCCCCTCCCTCTCACCTATCGCTTTCTCCTGCCTCCATTTGTGCCGTTGCATCTCTTTTTATTTATTACACTTTCGTTTTATATCAAAGTAGTTGATGCAAGAGCTTTGACAGCAGTGTCCTGCACTGTGACACTGTCTCGTTTCGCTATCGCGCATGCATTTTAAAACCACGTCGCTGTCGTTTTTGCTTAATTTAAAGGGCCAGTTCACCCAAAAATGATAATTACCCCATGATTTACTCACTCAGTCAGAGTTATATTTAAAAATGTCCTGGCTTATCCAAGCATTATAATGGCAGTGAATGGGTGTTGAGATTTTGAAGTCCAATAAAGTGCATCCATCCATCATGAAAAGTGCTCCATACAGCTCTGAAGGTTAATAAAAGCCTCTTGAAGCAAATTGAAATGCTCTGTTTTTCTTTACAAATCCTGGTTTTTCATGACCTGCATTTTCTGCGCTTCACCGCATTCGCCTGTGTTCTACATCATCCGCTTGAACGCCACTCTCTCGTGAACATGCATACGACAGTTAGCGAAGGCTAGAGATTACGGTTTATGAAGTTTAAAATAACAATATTTTTATTACATAAATGGATCTATTCACTTCAGGAGGCCTTTATTAATAGGGCTGGGTACCGTTCACATTGTAACCAGTATGGTACTGGTGTGGGTACCTGAAATTCAGTACCAAAACTCGCAGTTTCACCATTTTGAACAATACAAACTTTTTTTCTCTTTCCTTCTTTCGTTCTTTCTTTCGTTCTTTCTTTCGTTCTTTCTTTTTTTCAGATACTGTTTGTAATTTTTTAGTTTTTCTGATTATCAAAAGAAGGCTTTTATTTTATTTTATTTTATTTTATTTTAACAAATAAAAACACAAGCCTTTTTACCTATTTTATTAAACATTTTTTATTTTAGTGTCCTGCTTTTAAATGATACTTGGAAAAATTTTTTATTTAGATTTCTTCTGTGAAAGTATTCAAATTTGAATCAAATATCAGTCTGAAATATTGTATATAATTAATTTTATTTATTTAAGTAAGTGTTAAATAATTGTATACAATTCATTGAATTATTATTGTTATTTTGACTATTTCAAATCTTGTTATTTTTGAGTTTGCCATAAATATAACCTTTGATTCAAAATATGTATTATATGTTCAAAATGTAATGTATTATAATATTCAGAATATTTACATAAAGCACACGTTTGTGTTTTAATTGTGTTTTAATTTTTCTGATAATCAAATAAAGGCATTAAACATTTTTGTTTTTAATGATATAAAAATTAAACCCTTTTTTGTGGAGCTAACAGATGTTTACTGTTAAAATTAATACATGGAAGAAAAATTGTGTAAACATTCCTTTAAAAGAGTTTTAATATATATATTTTTTTTCTACAATGAAGTTGTTAATCTGGTTGTAATATTTATTTTTATCATTTAATTAAATTTGACAGAAAATAAAAAATATAAAGACATACATTACACTGTACAAAAATATTATAAGAGTAATATATTTGTGACCCTGGACCACAAAACCAGTCTTAAGTAGGCACGGACATTTGTAATAATAGCCAACAATACATTGTATGGATCAAAATTATTGATTTTTTTCTTTTATGCCAAAAATCATTAGGATATTAAGTGAAGATCATGTTCCATTAAGATATTTTTAAATTTCCTACCATTAATATATCAAAATGTAATTTTTGATTAGTAATATGTGTTGCTAAGAACATCATTTGAACAACTTTAAAGGTGATTTTATCAATATTTGGATTTTTTTTTTGCATCCTAAGATTAGAAACGCAGTAAGACGCAGAGGCCAAAACTCACCCAAGAGTCACGAGTGCTTCAATATTTATGTAGTGATTAGGGCCCTATGAAATCTGTTTTGTTTTTTTCCAAATTCCGTTTTTTCCGTTTTAATTTTTCTGGATTCCATTTTTTCCCGTTTTATTTTTTCTCAACTCCTTTTTAATGGTTAAATTTAATTTTATTAATCAAAGAGCATGTCTAATTAATTAAAATCATGAAACGTTTACAATTTCACATCAATTTAATAAAGGTTTAACAAAAATGACATGTTTAGGGCCCTATGAAATGTTTTATTTTTTCTCACCATATGTTTTATTGTTCTCAAATTCTGTGTTTTAGCATGTCTAATTATTTGAATGCATACTTAATTATTTCAAATTTATTCTTAAAATAGAATATTTTTTTTTTTACCCTCAGAAATTCAGTGTTGTGTATTTAAAATGTTCTGGTTATCAAAGGAAGGCATTAAGGCATTAATTTAATTTATATTTTAATTATTGAAAATTAAGCAAACTGTTTTTTTGGCAAATAAAGGGAAATTTACTATTAAAAATAAAACATGGAAGAAATGTTGTGTGATTATACCCTAAAAAAATAATGTTTGTTTCGTTTTAGTAGTAGTAGTAATAGTAGTAATATGTATCTGCCACAATGTCTTCAAGTTAAACCAGACTTATTTTGACGGGTTGCCGTGTCTACCTTTACATTTCTGTGTGTATATGATATAATGCTAGTTTTCCTAAAATGGAAAGGTCAAATGCTCATGAAGTGACTCTCAGCAGATATTGTTGATGTATTTATATCATCATTTAGTGAGACGACAGACGCTGAAATCACAGCAAGCGTCACGCGTGCTTCAGTGTGTGTAGTAAACAAAACCGCTCGTCTGCTCCATTCATTAAAACAGAGACACGCAGAACATACAGGATTCACATTTTGGTATTTTTGCGGCGTTATATTTACAGATACTAGTCCATATTGTGGTTCGATTTAAGTGTTGTTTTATTTGTTGTTTTATTATTTCGTTGTCTCTCACAAATTGGTTCCCAATCTAGTTATGTTGTGATGAATCACTTTGTATTAAAACTTAAAAGTGATTAGAAAAAGGTCAAATAAATACAAGAGCATTTAAAATATACTCTGTTATACATTTATAGACATTTTAACCTAAAATGTTAAAGCTGTTATTGTCAGCTAGCCATCATTTTCTCTGTCTCTGTCTGTATCTCTTCTTTCTGTTCTCTTTCGCTCTCTGTCCCTTGTGTTCCTCTTTCTCTCCCTGGCAGTGGTTCCCATCCTCTCACCCATAAAATCAGCATAAAATTGACCTGACTCTGCCAGATCAGATGGAGGAGTTGGGCTTCAGATCCCTGGGGAGAAGGAAATTCAGTCTTTGTAAAAATATTATAAGACAAGGTCCGTGAAATCTCACAATGGGATTATGTAATGCACCTTTGTCAGTCTTTTCACTTTTTTCTCCCCCTCCCTTTCCTCTCTTGAACTCTGGTCAGCGGTGCAGGAGAATATACTGGCATATTTACGTTTGCCATGCAGCGCGACGACCAGGGTGGATTCCAACCAGAAGCGAAGATACAGAAAAGAAAGGGATGGGTTATAAAAAATGGACAGATCCATCCGGTGAAGGAAGGTTGGAGGTTGAAGTTGGGTTCACGCCCGACATGCTAAATCATCAGAGCGTTCATTCTTGCTAGTCACTGCTTTATCTAACATCGGTTCCAGCACAGCAGAACTGAATCATCAGCACTGTTGCTGTGGATTAGATCAGAATGCGGAAGCAAGAGTTTCGGTTCAAATATGATGGGAAGTTCATATTGTTAGTCTCTAAATTGATGCTGACATGAAAGAGGAAACAGTTAACATGCAAATACTCTAAATTTAACTTTAATCGTTGAGCCGGTTCACTGGAATGCCGTTTGAAACAAAAATAATACATGTACACACTGCAGCTAAATTCTGTTGTTAATTCAGCTGAATTGACTCCCGATAAATGCAGGTAACGGCAACCACTTTTATAGAAATTCTATGCAGTGCGTACAGAAACGATCTGAACAACTAGTTGTTTTCACACACATATCAGAGTTGTGTGTCTCTTTTATATGTGCAGTGCAATGAATCATAATGTACGTCTTCACTCATTAGGGTTGCCAGATCTTGCTAGAAAAAAACGCAAATAAGATCAAGCCCTTAATAAATCTCTGCACAATTTATCTTGGAAAATAAGCTACATGCAAATATACAAAGTATTGCAGTTTGCACCTACAAAGCCACTCAAAATGCATAGTAAGCATCGCTTTTAAGAAGTGGACATGGCAACCCTTAAAGAGTGTGTTTTGTGAAGTAGCCTTCCAAACATAAACAAAATACGATGGCTGTGTTGATGTAGTTAAAATCTAAACATAGCAAGCATTTGGCTGTAATGTTACTTGGGTCAAAAATAGTGCTCAATTTTTATATCCTCCTGTCATCAACCTGTGAGATCGCAAATACACTATATTATCGTGCTACTTTATTTAATTATTTACTTGCTAAGTTTCATTGCCGGCAAATGAACCAACACCAGCGTAAGGCTAAAAGCAGCCTAATGTTTTCAATATGATTTAATTTGTATTTAACAACTTAATAGAAACATTGCAAGTTACTAATGCTTAGATTTTCTTAGTTATTCAAAAAGCAGCTACAGAAAATGAGCAAAGAACATTTACGTCAAAGAACATCACTGATTAGCCTAGCCTACAGTAGTCAACATTTGAAGTGGATCTAACCCTTTCATCAAAGTTGTCCTGAAAACACAACAATAGCCATTTTTGTCTTTGGACAATTTTGATTAACTTTTTTGATCCACTTCAAATGTTGACTACTATAGTCTAGCGTGAGTTTATGCACTTTATAAAACACTCTGGTACCATAAGTGGAACAATAGTTACATCACTGTATGATTAATACATTTCTTACCCCTTATTTACATTGCACACGTCTGCGGTGCAAAGAGGGGCGTTCCCTCCAAAACAAGTTACTGTTCCCACCTTTTCCATTCTCTCCAATCCTTGCTGAACGGGATTGATTTTGAAAGTGAAAGTAAAACCCGAAAAACAGCGGGCATAAGAAAGTGATTGCACACTTTCGTGAGCATCAGCAACTGCACGTAATTACAGATTGCATGCTTCCCACCCGAAACACCCCGTCCCGCTCACCATGATTTGTGTCTTTGTGTTTATACCAGCCACCTTGCGGCAAGTTTCTGAAGCTCCCCAGATGCGTCTCTCTGCACTGCATTGATTAAAATTAGGCGCCTAGTCATGGGCGTCGGAACCATTGAATGTGGGTGTGACAGGACCCACCCATTATTGAAGACCAATGATATCAGACCCACCCACTTTTACCGCCTCTAATTCTGCGAATATGTTTGCGCACTTTTTAGAGCGCCATCAGTCAAATCCATTCCACATGACGAATGCGCTAATAGATCAAGCTCTATGCTCACGCGTATGAACAGGCAGCATCTGGGGTGGAGGAGTGGAAGGAGCAGGCATGGGCGCATCAGGTGCAATCATCAAACATATTTCAAAGGAAGCGGGCGCCACGGTCCTGACCACATCGCTGTCTTTATTGGGTGTGTTTAGGGAATATTCGCGCGTGCTGCACTGCTGTAACATATCAAAGTAAACAAAGCATCTGAGCGTATCTGCTGCTCAGATACACCTAACCCTACCCGATACTTTATTCAAACTTTTCAATTTTATTGAAAACAAATGCCTTTCCGAAGTAAAATGAGATGTGAAAAGGCAAAGAATATGATTTCGGCAGTAGGCGGATGCAAACTCGGGTCGTTTGCATCAAAAAAAAAAAAACACTAGTTACTCGCTTTACCAGTTACGCCACTGGAAACGTGTTTAAACAGCCGTCTTTTGGAATGTTGTCACGTTAGTGAGAATGTAAGGTAATATACATAATAAAAGGCACCAGACTACAGAAAATGGCTTATACTCCAGTAATTTTTTAGGGGGGAGGACCCACCCACATTTACTTTGCTTCTGGATTTGGGGATCCTCTGCCATTCCTCCTTGCAGATCCTCTCCAGTTCTGTCAGGTTGGATGGTAAACGTTGGTGGACAGCCATTTTTAAGTCTCTCCAGAGATGCTCAATTGGGTTTAAGTCAGGGCTCTGGCTGGGCCATTCAAGAACAGTCATGGAGTTGTTGTGAAGCCATTCCTTCGTAATTTTAGCTGTGTGCTTAGGGTCATTGTCTTGTTGGAAGGTAAACCTTCGGCCCAGTTTGAGGTCCTGAGCACTCTGCATAAGGTTTTCATCCAGGATATCCCTGTACTTGGCCGCATTCATCTTTCCCTCGATTGCAACCAGTCGTCCTGCCCCTGCAGCTGAAAAACACCCCCACAGCATGATGCTGCCGCCACCATGCTTCACTGTTGGGACTGTATTGGACAGGTGATGAGCAGTGCCTGGTTTTCTTCACACAAACCGCTTAGAATTAAGGCCAAAAAGTTCTATCTTGGTCTCATCAGACCAGAGAATCTTATTTCTCACCATCTTGGAGTCCTTCAGGTGTTTTTTAGCAAACTCCATGTGGCCTTTCATGTGTCTTGCACTGAGGAGAGGCTTCCGTCGGGCCACTCTGCCATAAAGCCCCGACTGGTGGAGGGCTGCAGTGATGGTTGACTTTCTACAACCTTCTCCCATCTCCCGACTGCATCTCTGGAGTTCAGCCACAGTGATCTTTGGGTTCTTCTTTACCTCTCTCACCAAGGCTCTTCTCCCCCGATAGCTCAGTTTGCTCTAGGAAGGGTTCTGGTCGTCCCAAACGTCTTCCATTTAAGGATTATGGAGGCCACTGTGCTTTTAGGAACCTTAAGTGCAGCAGAAATGTTTTTGTAACCTTGGCCAGATCTGTGCCTTGCCACAATTCTGTCTCTGAGCTCTTCAGGCAGTTCCTTTGACCTCATGATTCTCATTTGCTCTGACATGCACTGTGAGCTGTAAGGTCTTATATAGACAGGTGTGTGGCTTTCCTAATCAAGTCCAATCAGTATAATCAAACACAGCTGGACTCAAATGAAGGTGTAGAACCATCTCAAGGATGATCAGAAGAAATGGACAGCACCTGAGTTAAATATATGAGTGTCACAGCAAAGGGTCTGAATACTTAGGACCATGTGATATTTCAGTTTTTCTTTTTTAATAAATCTGCAAAAATGTCAACAATTCTGTTTTTCTGTCAATATGGGGTGCTGTGTGTACATTAATGAGGAAAAAAAAAAGAACTTAAATGATTTCAGCAAATGGCTGCAATATAACAAAGAGTGAAAAATTTAAGGGGGTCTGAATACTTTCCGTACCCACTGTAATAATTGTCTTGCTGTCATCAAAGGCATCAGGAACAGGCGATATCTCTGACTGTCGTCGATACATGATACTATTGGCACAACCCTGATGCACTGTAAAAAGTTTTACCAGTTTCAACTTTAAACCTTAAGTTCAGCAGCTGCCTTAAAATTTAACGTTAAATCAACTTAGTCATTTTAACTCATCGCAATGAAATTTTAAGTTGATGCAATTTAAAATTTTAAGGCAGCTGCTAAACTTAAGTTTTCAAGTTGAAACTGGTGAAAACTTTTTACTGTGTGCCAGAACGCTGCTATGGTTGCCATAGTATCAATTTCGTTATGTCCGTACGTCAACAAAATAGTAATTTAGGGGATTTACTCTTGTATGTAAATGTGGTTGTCATTCCTGAAACTTTATAGTTTTTACTTGGCCCTAGACTGGCTATCAGGGCGTTGCTTTGCAGTTTATATGGTGCTAGGGTTTTCAAAGTGGTTGCCAGGTAGTCCCACTTTTTAATTTTTTTTTTATTCTGCCGCTTTGTATGTTTGCTTTAAACATATTTTTAGTTGATTTAGTCTACATAGTCTTAAGGTGTGACCACATAAGTGAAGTTTTTGTGAAAATTTGTGACCCTGGACCACGAAACTAGTCTTAAGGGTCACACAAACATTATCTGAAAGCTAAATAAATTAGCTTTCCATGATGTATGGTTTGTTAGGATACAACTATTTGAAAATCTGCAATCTGAGGGTGCAAAAAAATCTAAATATTGAGAAAATCACCTTTAAAGTTGTCCAAATAAAGTTCTTAGCAATGCATATTACTAATTAAGTTTTGATATATTTACGGTAGGAGATTTACAAATTATTTTCAAGGAACATGATCTTTACTTAATATCCTAATGAATTTCGGCATAAAAGAAAAATTGATCATTTTCACCCATACGTTATATATTTTTGGCTATTGCTACAAATATACCCGTGCTACTTAAGACTTGTTTTGTGGTCCAGGGTCACATTTCGCAACCAAAAAGTTCATTATCAACAGTGTAGCACAGAAGTCTCTTTCAAACCAAGCCACTTTATGGTTGTCAGTGCTCATGTTTGCTTGACCAACTTGAAAATGAGCAAAATGTGCATGGGGAAATCTTTCACCCTTATGCAAAACTCCCAGTCGCATGATGTCTGTTGACTGGATTCGCCTGTGAAATTTTGCTGAGCAATTGTAAATACGACCACACACGTTGAGTCCTGCGTCATAGTTGATGAACTAGTTCTGTATGATCATCTGATCTCTTTGGAGAGCGTGTTTAACTTTCATCAAACAGGATATTTGAACTTCCTGTAACAGTCCGGTGATGCAGGGTCAGTCATACTATAAATACCACCTCACCTTAAGAGGAAGACAGAACAGAATGATAGCTGTTTGCCACTTTTGTTTTGCGGTTGCCAAATATTTCACTTAGTTATTTAGGGAAACTTTCATAGTTATTTAGGAGTTATTGTGAATCATTCTTAAAAATAAAATTCTTCTTAGCTGCTTCTTTTTATCTTCTATTTTTGTCACCTCAGAATAAAGTTAAGAAAAGAATTAGTTCTTCCAGAATAAAAATTTCCTGAAAACGTGCTTACCCCCATGTCATCAAGCAAAAAACGTTGCAAGTAGTGAATTTTTGTTTAACGTCTATAGCACGAATTGCAATTGCATCAAAGTGTGCAAAAGTTCCCACCTCTATTGTCGTAACATGGAGGTGTTAGATCAGCCGTACCTTGCACACCACATATGAGACTCTTTGTTTTTGTCTGTGCGCTAAACTCATTGTCTGGTTTCAGGGTCCTCTCATTGACCTTCAGTAGACATTGAGTTGTTGTTTTGTGGTCCAAGCTAATCTTTTTAGAGTGAGTCATAGCGGAGGCGTCTGGAGTTCTGCCTTATTATGTGTCACAAGGCGTGTCATTTTTTAAAGTCTGCACACACTTATTTATGTCAGATCGTGGCATTTTACCAAACATCAAAATAGTATTGAGCTGTTTAAAACTATATTAAAAACTGCTGTCATGATATTGAGTTATGTTCAGTCCGTAAGAAACCCTGGGTAGTGCGCATGCTCGGACACGTTGAGCTGCTGTGCTCATCTGTAGCTTTTAGCCAAAAGAAAGAGAACTGGAGTAATTTAGATTTAATTAAATAAATAAAATGTCTTATTACTAATATTGTAATATATATTTGTAAAATAATTGTGTTAAATATTATATTAAATATAATTTGTATATTCCTTTTTTAGTATAAAAATGATATTATAAAGACTGTAATATAAAAATAAATAAATAAATAATAATAATAATAATAATAATAATAATAATTTTCAATTTTTATTTTAGATATAAATATATTCAATTACATATCTAATAAAATAAATGATTAATATATAATATATAATAATAAAAATTAATGAATCTTTCCCCTGGATTGAAGACATAAAATTATTGGAACTAGGATTAATAAATTAAACTTTATTAATCCTAGTTACTGAAAAGTGTTTTCATGGATTTACATAATACATATATAAAACAAATAAACTGTTATTATTATATAAAACAAATAAAAATAAATGATACATTACCACTACTACTACTACTACTACTACTGTTGTTGTTGTTGTTGTTGTTATTTTTATTATTATTATTATTATTATTATTATTATTATTATTGATAATATGTAATATATTAATGATAATAATACATTTGTATTTATTATTTTATCTAAAAATATATTAAATAACATAACAATAATAATAAATTAATAAAAATAAATGATTAATGTTTATAATTCATGAATTTGATCCCTACATTGAATACATAAAATTATTGTAATTTTTAATGTACCTTTATTAATCCTAGTTATTAAAGTGTATTCATGGAAAATACATATCTAAAACAAATATAAATAAATTATACATTATTATTATTATTATTATTATTATTATTATTATTATTGTTGTTGTTGTTGTTGTTGTTGTTGTTGTTGTTGTTGTTGTTGTTGTTGTTGTTTAAAACTAAAATTATGTACGTGTTGTTATTATATTATTATTATTGTTGTTATTATTATTATTATTATTATTATTATTATTATTATTTAAAACTAAAATTATGTACGTGTTGTTGTTATTATTATTATTATTATTATTATTATTATTATTGTTATTATATAAAATGTACTTACTCTGTATTTGTTTTAATAATAATAATTAAAAAACTACTACTGCTAATATTTGTATTAGTTTTATTTCTAAATATACATTACATATTGAATAAAAATAAACAATAATTAGATTTATTATTATTATTATTATTATTATTATTATTATTATTATTATTATTATAAAACAAATAAAATGTATTATATGTTACTATTATTATACACAAATGAAACAAATAAAATGTATTATTATTTTATACATATAAAACAAATAAAAATATTTGTATTAGTTTTATTTCTAAATATACATTACATATCTAATGATAATAAATAATAATTAGAAATATTTAAAATCTACCCTAAAGCACACACACACACACACAGACATATAAAGAATATATATATATATATATATATATATATATATATATATAAAGAAAATTAAAAACAAAACGATATAACGTGTAATTAATATATTTAATGTAATTCATTAATATTAAAAATATATATATTTTCAGTATCAATTTCAATGTGAACATTATATTTTTAAACGACTGCAGTGAAGGCTTTCCTTGAACAAATTTAGGTGTGAAATATTAATGCAGCGCCACACATCTGCTGTTTCTGCAGGTAGTCGAGTATTGTCTGTGTCTCTGTGTGTTTCTAAAGGCCTCTATCTAACCGGATGACATTTGCATATGCAGAACGTTCCATGCCTGCGCTCGTTGCCGCGGTGTGCCGACACATAGGAGAATCCACCCTTGCCCCCACCCCCTTCATTAATATGTATGTGTTCTGAACGGTGCGTGGTTGCTGATTAATGCTGTCTGTCAATTTCTTACAGATCCGACAGTGCTGTGGAAGTTCCCTCAGGACTTTGGAGACCAGGTTGGAGACAGAGGAACTTTTTTTTTTTTTTTTTTTCTTTTCTCTCCATACCCCCCATCCTCCCCCACCAGCACCACATCCACGACCCCTCCTGCTCCTAAAGGCCTCCCTCCTTCTTCTCTTCCTTCCTTTTCTCGATCTCCCTCTCTGTCTCTGTTCTGTGCGGTGTGATGTTGCTGATAATGAAAAGCGGTGAGCAGGTCTTCAATAAGCGTTGTTCTAGTAATTATCAGCTGGCTGTGATGTGAATGGGTGCGGATGGAGCGGCTTCGTACGCCCACCGCTGTATCTCACACCGGTGCAGCTGTGTGTCACTCGCGAGTTGGTACTATATAGCACTAGTAACGAATGATTTGCAAGTGTGATTATGAGTACTGAGAGACTGATTCATTAATCAATAAGTTTTAAGATTATCACATCAAATTGTTTTATTTTTAAAATCTTTTCTGAATAAATAAATGATTGTTCATATTTTATCTAAAGGTTTATGTATTTTAAAATAAATGTATTAAAAATTAAATGTTGAAAATAAATATATTTATAGTACGGTAATATATAATATATACATGTTTCACTATTTAAATATTATATAAAATGTAGTGATATAAATTCAGCAGTTATGAGTACATATTTGTTCTGTAATTAAAGTAATTAAATTTTCCATGTAAAGATGGATGGATGATGTTTGTAAATATTTTTAATGTATGAAATGGTGCAAATAATTATTTTAAAATAATATTAAATCACATTTGTTAACATTTAGTATTCAAATAATTTAATTATTATTAATAAATGTAATTATTTATTTGTTATTTAAAATATGGGCATTTAAAGTCAGCAGCTGAGCACATACTTCTTACATAGTATTTATTATTTTAAATAATTCATAATTTAATAATATATTTAATATGTATTCACTCATGCCTTCACTGCACTCGTTTAAAAATGTTCTCATTGAAATTTCTACTGAAAATTTATATATATATATATATATAATATTAATTACATTTATATATATATATTATATATATATATATATATATATATATATATATATATATATATATATATATATATATTTATTCAAGTAATTTAAATGTTTAAATCCAAATTGTAAAGATGGATGGAATTAAAAAATGTATTATTTATTCATTTTTTTAAATTATTTATTATTACTAGAATAAATTGTATATATGTATGTATGTGTTTTTAATGTTTTTTTTTTTTAGATGTTTTTGTTTTTTAATATTATTCATATATTTATTTAAAATATTTTATTGTAGAATAATATATAATAGTATATAATTATAATTTATTTACATTTATTAGTTAAATTATGTATTAACAAATTATATATATATATATATTTTTTTAGTTTTTTTTTTACATTTATTACAAAATTAAATTATTTAATTATATATTTATATACATAATTTAATTTTATTTATTTAAATGTATTTAAATTTATTACATAATTATTACTAATGCATTTAATTGTTTATTTATTTAGAATGTGCATTTAAATTAAGCAACTTTATTAATATGTATTAATAAAAATTTAATATTTATAATGTATAAATGTGATAATTTTGTATAACGTATAATTTATACGTTATACAAAATTATACATTCAGTGCATACTTCTCACATTGTATTATATTTTGTAATATATAATTAAATATATATATATAATATATCTATTAATAAAGATGTCATATAAAGTTGTACATTTATAATATATATTTCATTAATGTGTGCATTTAAATTCAGCAGCTGGGCACATACTTTCTGCTGTAATTACATATTTTTCAAAAAAGTAATATTAAATAAATGTTACGTTGTAAGTGTTTATATTATATTATAAATTTGTAAATGTTAATATTATATATAGAAATATTTATTTAAAATGTATTCAGTTAAATTCAGAATCTGAGCACGTACTTGCTGTTATTACATTTTTTTAATGTCTTTAATATACAATTTAATATATATCAATACATATCTTATATATATTTAATAAAACAGGGGATCTATATCAGCTATAAATATTGATGTATTTTATATTTCATATATATTCCGTATTTCATATATTATTTAGAATCTTATATTTTATATATTGCATATATTATTACATATAATCTTTAAAATATCAGTTAAATTATTTAAAACGTGTACATTTCGTCACAGTATTACATATTACATTATATCTTTTCTGCTCTCTAGCTATGAGCATTAAAATCAATTGAGCACTAATTACAAGTGCACTGAAAACCTGACAATTGTTTTAATGTATCATTTTATTTCCCTCTTAATTGCACTTCTTCCAAGTAGGCGTTGCAGAACGTGTCAAGTTATGAACCGTAAAAGAAGAATTGAAATGCATTGGTGTGGTTGGCTGGAGCTAGAGTTGTAGTTCAGGTCATGCGTGTTCTCTCTCTGCACAAGGAGAACTGGGTCTGATCCTTGGTCAAAGTGCAACGCTGCGGTTTTCACACTTTTTTCTGCTCGCTCGGCCTGAAGGTCTACATGTGCAAGCCTCTTCTCTCGCGCAAAGCAAATTGGCCGCTTCATTACGAACTAAACCGAGAAGGAGACGTGACCGTCTTTGGCTTTCGTGTGCACTTTGCTCTTCGTCAGGCTTTTGCAGCAAAGCTTCAGAAACTCTTTTTGGTCTAGGAGAAGTGTGATTTAAATAAAAAGACTAAGAAAACTCCACCACGCCAGTTCTTGTTTGGTGACAAGATCGTTTCTGGTTTAAGATGTGTACAGATGGATCGCCTTTTCCACGTCGACATAAAGGCTCTTATTGAGTCGCCTCATTACCAGGATTAGGCTCTTTTCGCGTCTTTGTACGGCTGCTCCCTCTCTAGCCGGCGAAATCCCTTTTTTCCCCCAAGTTAGCCAGCATATGGCAGCAGCAGCTCCGATCTCTACAGGCCTCCTTTGTTTATCCTCTTATTGTTGCGGCGCGTAATGACAGTTGTAGGCCGTAGTTTGGGGTGGAGGGGTTACTTTACCCCAGGGGAGCGTTCGCGAGAGAGAGAGAGAGGGCGAGGGAAGAGACTGAGACAGACAGGACTGTGGATTATGGAAATATGAATTGATTTTTTATCCTCCTCTCTTCCACTAGCCGCTCTGCTCGAATAGGGACTCTAAATGAGGGGCGAACAGACTGGAGGCTGGCACAGAGGGCGGCGAAATATGAAGTGCGATCCCTCGGCCCCAGAGACTCGCCGAGGCCGCGGTCACCTACAGCTGCCATGTGGAGCGGCTCGCGCGCCGTATATATCTGAATCACAAGGAGGCCATTTTTTGCAAATGAAGCAGACAGATGGAAAAGCGACACTTTAGCTCCGGTGTCTCTCAGATCTCCTTCCGGATGTCAGTTTAAAGGGAAAAATGAAAGGAAGTAAACTGATATGCATATGCGGGTTATTCTGTGTTACTGTGCTTGCTGTAGAAACTCGTCTTTATTTGACGATATTTGAAAGGATTTGCTATGAGGCGCTTTGTGTGTTTTCATTGATGGCGGGTTAGGGAGCAGCAGCTTGTTAATAACTGGAGAGATTAGCTGTTTTTGTCTTTTACGTTTCTGTGCAGTGGATGTGTCATTGTGCCGTGAACCCTTTATAGTCTCGTGTGCTCGTCGGTTTGTGGTCGTCGTATGATCTCGACGG
Organism: Labeo rohita; assembly: GCF_022985175.1. Lineage (NCBI taxonomy): Eukaryota > Metazoa > Chordata > Actinopteri > Cypriniformes > Cyprinidae > Labeo > Labeo rohita. Next base: position 26,689,452 of record NC_066890.1, on the reverse strand, counting down.
GAAGCTTCATCTGTAATTATTGAGCAACTCTGAGAAATCTCAAATCACTTTCTTTCTTGATGCTTCAGAGCAGTGTGCAGCATGCATTAATGCTGCTTTTTGTTAACAGGTGCAGTTATGGTTATTAGCCCCACGTGGAATCTGTGCTTGTAGAAAACTTGAAAGATTTTCACAGTATTTGTGCATCATACATATATTTTGATAAATTTTATCATGATTTTGGCTAGATAAGAGTGTAGCACACAAGTTATATTATATTATATTATATTATATTATATTATATTATATTATTCATTAATTTATTATGTTATTAATTCATTTTTTCTTTCTTTTTATTAAAAGTCACGGCCAAAAGAGAACCGGAAATTACGTAATGGAGAGAAGAAGAAGTGTCAATACATTGTTAAAAACAAAATAAAATAAAATAAAATTATGTAAAATAATGTAATAAATAATCAGTCAATCTCCTGTGAGTTCTCCACCATACTGTCCAAAGGCAAAAGATGAGCAATATAATAATTTAAGAAATTAAATAAATAATTTAAAATATTGTTAATATATTAAACAAGCTTATTTAATGTGTTCATTTTGTACATTATTATTATTATTATTATTATTATTATTATTATTATTATTATTATTATTATTATTATTATTTTATTTTATTATTTTATTTTATTATTTTATTTTTTAATTTAAATATTATATTATATTATATTATATTATATTAATTTTTTAAATAAAATAAAATAAAATTATTATTCCACTTGGCTTTCTCTTTATTAAAGGTAAAATAAAATAATCTCAAATTAATTTTTATTATTATTATTATTATTATTATTATTATTATTATTATTATTATTATTATTATTATTTAAATTGTATTCTTTTATTATATTGTATTTATTATATTATTCACTTAAAATCAAATAATTATTCCATTTAGCTTCCTTTTTATAAAGTAAAATAAATATACTTATGAAAATATAATATACTTTTTTTATGATTATTATTATTTAAATGGTATATTACATTATATATATATATATATATATATATATATATATATATATATATATATATATATATAATTTAAAATAAAATAATTATTCCACTTAGCGTCCTTTTTTATTAAAAGTAAAATAAAATAATTATTCTCAAATTCAATTATTATTATTATTATTATTTTTAAATTGTATTATATTTATATATTATATATAATATTATATAATGTTATTATATTCATTCATTCATTTAAAATCAAATAATTATTCCACTTAGCTTTCTTTTTAAGTAAAATAAAATTATTACTGAACTTAAATTAAATTATTTTATTATTATTATTATTATTATTATTATTATTAATATTATTGTTGTTGTTATTTTTATTACGTACTTATACTTGTTATTGTTATTATTAATATTGATACACTTTATTATTATTATTATTATTTAAATGGTGTTTTATATTATATTATATTATATTATATTATATTATATTATATTATATTATATTATATTATATTATATTATATTATATTATATTGTATTATATTGTATTGTATTATATTTATTCATTTAAAATCAAATGCTTATTCCACTTTTTAAATAAAAGTAAAATTTTAAAAAATATATAAATAAAAATAAAAAGTAATCTCAAATTAAATTAGTGGTAATAGTAGTAGTATAATTACATAATCATTTCAGTTAGGTTAATTTTATGGATAGGAAATGATGAAGAAGATGAATAAATAGGACTAAACATGTCAGTAAGCTATTCCTACATAGTTTCTGGTCTAAAATGTGATCGGGTGAGCCGTTTTCTAAATTGCTGCATATTAGCCAATTTCCAGTGGCCACAGATCAGTGAAATTCTATGCTAATGTTGCTGTTTTCTACATTTCAGCTCTAATGAATTAATGTATTTATTGAATATTTATGTCTATCATATCACCGTTTAATAAAAACAAGAAAACCATCAAAGGTCGTGATAAACCAGATTTGGGGTTAAGCAGGACCTAATATTCTGCATTTAGGAGATAATCATATTGCCTTGTTTATCCATCTCAAATTTAGCCTTTAACCTTGACCTTATCATGCCCATCCTTGCGATTTACACATCTCTCCAGCACTGCTTTGTATTCCGACGGGAATAGCGCAGCGCTAACATCACATTCCGAGCCACCAGCGGAGTGTGTTTGACCTGATGGATGTTGGAGAGTTTCACAGGAGCCTCCAGATGTCACCCGGCCCTCCATCTCCTTAGTTAGGCGGCGAACCGGCATGCTGAGTGAAGCTACAGCTCATGTAACAAAGCGAGAAACTGCGTCCCCCGAGCCTCGCGGGGCAAATATTTGTCTAGCTTTGACACAGTGTACAATCATATGCCCCAAGCCTGACACTTCATGATTGGTAGCCTTTCCCCCCAGCCTCGCCCCCCTCCTCTGCAGGACACGCACCAGCAGCCCGGGGGGAAGGCCAGCCAGCGGAGCATCATCAAGGAGCACGAAGAGCGCCGGTGCGATTTTGAAGCTTTAACATGGAGGGCATGTGCAAGATAAGCCGTGATTGAGGAGAACTTCGTCTCCTTGCTCATGGGGTATCCTTTACTCGTCTCATTTTGGAGATTTTCCTTCAGTTCGGATCTCTAGAGAGCGGGTAATGTGAGGGCCGGGCGCAGTTAGCTGGCCTTTGCGTCAGGCTAGTCGAAACTCCCTCGCTAAGGCCACGCTGTTGCCCGTGGCGCTTGATTACCCTGACCTTAGGGCTTTGAGAAGGGAAAAAAGCGTTCTCCTCACAGTTTCTTCTGTTGGCGGTGCCAGAAACACTGGAGGGTGCTTGTAGGAAACAGTCTGCGATACGTCGGAAGTCTCCGACTCAGAAAGTGACATCTTGCAAAAAATAAAAGGATATTTTTTGCCTCTGTCTCACGTCCTCTTTGAATGTGGAACGGGATGGTTGGTCACACGTCGGTTTTACTTCCCTCTCCAGCCACAGTTTCGGTCCACCTACTGAACCGAAATTAAGAACTGCACCATTTTGTGAAACGTTATCGTTTAGTATCTTAAACCTGAGCTGCGATTTTTAGATGGAGGAAGGAACTTCTTGTTGTAGAGGATGTCCTGGTTAGGTGGAGGAAGAGATAGACGGAGAAACAGAGAGAGAGAGAGAGAGCGTGAGGGGGTGGTGGTTGCGTTTCTCAGAGACTCCACACGCTTGATGTAGCTTCTAGCCACAGCTGAGAGAAAGAGAGAGAGAGCTAGAGTGAGTGAGCGAGCGATCGCGCGGTCCAATGGGAGTTGACAGCTTAAACGCAGAAAATCCCCCAGGCCACTTGGCACTCAATTAATGATGTTTCTGGCTCTGCGGTTCTCGGGCATATGTAGCTGAATCTCGGCTTGGCCCAGTAGAATATCAGTTGTGTATTCTGAAGAACAAAAACCACTCACCCGTCACGTTAATGTATTCATCGCAGAGAATCTATCCTCCTTTCGAAATTAAGTGAAACCTTATTGTTTGTACACAGTTTTAATAGCCTAAATGTTGTAGAGACTTGTGGGTGGGCTTTTTTGATGTTGAACCACATAGGAACCATTCAGAACACCCTGGAAATTTCCTAGCACGTATGTAGTACGTAATTGGCTAATGAGCTAAATTGGATTGAATCTCTTGATAATTTATTCACCCCTATGTCAACATGTCAGGTTTTTGAGGAAAACATCCAGGATTTTTCTCAATGTAGTGGACTTTAATGGGGATCGAAAGGTTGGAGGTCTAAGTTTCAGTGCAGCTTCAAAGGGCTCTACACAATCCCAGCCGAGGAATAAGGGTCTTATCTAGCGAAACGATCTAAAAAAAAAAAAATGACATTGATATACTTTTAAACTACAGATGCTTGTCTTGCACAAGCTCAACTTCACGCATTACAGACTCATGTTGGAAGGGGTCACGCTTGATGTAGGCAGAAGTACCGACCCAGTGTTTACAAAGCGAACGTGCAAAGAAAGTCAAACGGCCTTTACAAAAACATGTAAAACAATGATGTCGAACGATTTTGAAGTTGGAGGAGAGAATTAGATTCGAGTTTCTCACCCCTACCCTACCTTTTTGAAACTGTAGTTTGGACCTTCAACCCGTGTGTCCCCATTGAAGTCCAGGAAATTCCAGTATTTTTGTCCATATAGTGGTCCAAATTGCAGTTTCAATGCAGCTTCAAAGAGCTCTACACCATCCCAGACGAGGAATAAGGGTCTTGTCTAGCAAAACAATCTAAAAAAAAAAAAGTAATTTCTATACATATAAAAGTCAAACGCCCTTTACAAAAGCATGTAAAACAATGATGTTGTACGATTAGAAAACTAGATTTGAGCTTCTCGACCATACCCTACCTTTTTGAAACTGTAGTTTGGACCTTCATCCCATTGGTCCCCATTGATGTCGAGGAAATTCCAGGATTTTTGTCCATTTAGTGAATTTCAATGGGGATCAACGGGTCAAAGGTCCAAACTGCGGTTTCAGTGCAGCTTCAAAGGGCTCTACACGATCCCAGATGAGGAACAAGCATCTTATCTAGCAAAACAATCTAAAAAAAATTTGAAATTTATATACATTTAAACCACAGATGCTTGTCGTGCTCTAGCTCGACTTTACGAATTACGTAGTCACGTTGGAAAGGTCACGCTTGACGTAGGCGGAGGTACCAACCCAGTGTTTACAAAGCGAACGTGCAAAGAAAGTCAAACGCCCTTTACAAAAACATGTGAAACAACAATGTCGATTGATTTTGAAGTTGGAGGAGAAAATTGAGTTTCTTGCATCTACCCTACCTTTTTGAAACTGTAGTTCGGACATTCGTCCCGTTGGTCCCCATTGATGTCAAGGAAACTCCAAGATTTTTGTCCATATAGTGGATTTCAGTGGGGATCAACGGGTTGAAGGTCCAAATTGCAGTTTCAGTGCAGCTTCAAAGGGCTCTACACAATCCCAGCCAAGGAATAAAGATTTTGTCTACTGAAACAATCTAAAAAATTTAGTTTTTAACCACAAATACTAATCTTGAACTAGCTTAACTTGACCCATTACATAGTCTTGTTGGAAAGGTCACGTGTGACATAAGTGAAAGAACCCAGTGTTTACAAAGCGAATGTGCAAAGAAAGTCAAACGCCCCTTATGTCAGACGATTTTAAAGTTGGAGGAGAAAATGAGATTTGAGTTTCTCGCCTCTACCCTACCTTTTTGAACCAGAGTACACAGACAAAGAACTAACCGTGCATTACTTTTCAATCGTGATTACATAATGAGTGAAGTCCAAAACACATGGCGCAGAGCTAGTGTAAGACAAGCATTTGTGTGGGATCGTTTAGAGGCCTTTGAAGCTGCATTGAAACTCCAATTTGGACCTTCAACCCGCTGATCCCAATTGAAGTCCAGGAAATTCCAGGATCTTTCTCCATATAGTGGACTTCAATGGTGATCAGTGGGTTGAAGGTCCAAATTGCAGTCTCAATGCAGCTTCAAAGGGCTCTACACGATCCTAGCCAAGGAATAAGGGTCTTATCTAGCATAATGATTGGCCATTTTTTTTTAAAAAAAAAGATGCAAGTTTATATTCTTTTTAACCACAAATGCTCATCTTGCACTAGCTCTGGAATGCGTGTCTTGGTCTTCACGTATTATGTAATCACGTTGGAAAGGTCTCACATTTTTTGTTCGGATCAAAAAGGTAGGCTGCACTCTTAAAAATAAACGTTCCAAAGGGGTGTTTTTGCAGTGACGCCATAGAAGAATAATTTTTGGTTCCCCAAAAAACCTTTCAGTGAACAGTTCCTAAAAGAACAATTTTGAAGAACATTTTAAAAATCTAAAGAACCTTTCTTGGCTACAAAGAACCTTTTCTGCATTTGAAAGGTTCCATGGATGTTCAGGGTTCTTCATGGAGCCCTTTGAAGCTGCATTGAAACGCTGGTCCCCATTGAAGTGCACTACATGGAGAAAAATGGAATGCTTTCCTCAAAAGCCTTGGATGACATAGACCTGAACGTAGACATGAACGTCTTGGATGATATAGGGGAGAGTAAATGATTGGGAACTAATCCTATAAGCTGGAATATTAGGAATTGTACACAATTCTCCCGCATTTACATTTCACTATTTTTGTCTCAAAGGGCAATTTTTGTTTGTTCGCACTATAAAACTCTGGTTTCCAGTGTCCACAGGCTTAGTAAAGTTGGTGTTAGAAGGCTTCGGGTGGTTAGCGTGGAGGTTGTGTATCCACAATGCCCCGTGTCTCGTCCCAGCGGTCCTGTCACGCACTTGTCAGTTCTTTAAGTGGGCAGAGGATCAATACATCACCTGCTACATTTCCTTAAGCAGTCTCACACAGACGGCGTGTTTGCACGGGAAAGAAATAACCTCTGTGCCAGCACACCGAATATTAGCTTCTTACCACCTAAGGGTCAGCGCAAGAAGCCGCGAAAAGAAAAGGAAGACGAGGGCTAAAGAAGAGAAATCAACCACCTCCCGCTCTGCTCGGCTCGTTTCAAGTGAAAATGTAATGCCCTGTGTCAATTTGAAACTCTGGAAGAGCTACCCCTTTAGCACTTTTCCTCGGTCCAGGGGCGAAGTCGGCACTTATTAAAGGCGCGTAGTGCAGGGTCAAAAGCGGCAAGCCAGCAGCATACGATTAAAATGTAATGAAAGGAATCTCGGTTGGAGATTTGAGGGTCCAGAGAAGGCAGAAGATTATTTTATCCCCATTGATGTGCTGTTGCATCAGACAGCGTTGCTAATAGAGAATATATACGCTTTAAGCTACAGCACCTCAAAAAGTGCATGACTATTATATGGATGGACACGGCCTTATGTGCTGATCTGAGATCAGACATTATTCGTTTTAGATTTTAGTTTAATATGATCTTGTTGGCGATTTGTAATTGTTTTTTAATAATTACATTTTAATTAAAGGTTTGGTCTTTTTTTTATGCAAAAGAAAAAAATGGGCAATTGTGCAAAAAAATAAAAATGAATAAAATAAATAAATAAAAAATTGTTGAAATTTGATAAGGTTAATGGTAGTTACAGTTAACCTTAATTATTGTCATTAAGGCTTTTTTAAAGACTAAACCTATATCATAAAGAGTAAATTTACAGTTGAATGAATGAATAAATAAATTACAATTGTGGTAAATATTTTTATTTTTATTTTTATTTTTTTATGAGAGTTTAGGCTAAACCTAAAGCATAGAGAGTAAATTTACAAACAAACAAACAAAATAAAAAGTAGCTATAGGAAATAAACTTGCAATTTTTTTGAAGACTAAAAGTAAAGCATAGTAAAGTTCATAATTAACTCTTATATTATATATTAATAATAAATACATAAATACATCAATAAATAAATAAATATTTTGGGAAATAAATCTGCTAATGTTTTAAAGACTAATTCTAAACCATAGAGTGTAAATTTATATAATCTGTATAACTAACTAACTAAATAAATAAATAATGGAAAATATATTTGCTAACTAAAACTAAAGCATGGAGAGTAAATTTACAATTGAATGAATGAATAAATAAATAAATAATAAATAAATTAAATAAATTAGCTGTTTTTAAAGACTAAAACTAAAGCATAGAGAGTAAATTTACAATTGAATGAATGAATGAATAAATAAATAAATAAATTAAATAAATTAGCTGTTTTTAAAGACTAAAACTAAAGCATAGAGAGTAAATTTACAATTGAATAAATAAATAATAAATAAATTAAATAAATTAGCTGTTTTTAAAGACTAAAACTAAAGCATAGAGAGTAAATAATTTACAGTTGAATGAATGAATGAATGAATGAATAAATAAAAAAATATATAAATTTGCTCATTTAAAAAAAAAAAAAAAAAAAAAAAAAAAAAAAAAAACCTAAAGCATAGAGTAAAATTTACAAATGTTTGAATGAATAAACAAATAAATAAATACATTTTGGGAATAAATAAACTAGCAATTGTTTTAAAAACTAAACCTAAAGTATAGAGCAAATTTACAATTCTCCAAATAAATAAATTAATTAAAAAAAATAAATAAATACAATCTTAATTATGAGAAATAAATTTGCAATTTAAAAACAAAGAAATCTCAAAGAAATGAGAAATAACTGCAGTTGTTAGATGATGTACCATTTACCATTTAGAAACAGTTGCAATTACAGGAAATACACAATTGTGTGATAAAACATTGCAGTTCTGCAAAATACAGTTACAATTTTTTTCCCCTTCATCTGTAAAGTTTTTAGAGGCTAAACTTAAAGACTAAATAACACATTTGCAATTGTGCAAAAAAAAAAAAAGTTGAGAATTGGCTGCAGTTGCTAAAGTAACACTTGGTTGCAATAACGAGAAGTAATGTTTCAATTGTGAGATGAACCATTGCAGTTGTGCAAAATAAAGCTGCAGATAAATGACATAGATTTACATTGTAAGAGGAAGAATCAGACGAAAATATCAGTAAGCAAACCATATAGCACTATAAAATCACACCGTAGCAACAGCATAGCAACCACCACCAACATTCTAACATCATGGCAGCGAATTTCACACAGACAAGCAGCACTTATGTTTTCTTCAGAAACTCTAGTTTTTTGTCTGTAGTAGACGCATTTGATTTTAGACCCAGTAGCGTTTTCGTCATCATAACCACAGGGTGCTGCATGTGTTGCGACCGCATTCTCTGACACCCAGAGAGAGAGAGGAATATGGAGAAAGAAGAAGCGGGACTTAATTGGGGTTTGGGGGTACAGTGAACACTGACCTGTGGGGAGATTGGGTTTGAACCTGTCACTGGGATCTCGGTGCCGTCAGCATGGTGGCTCTGCCAGTCTCTGTCTCTCTCTCTCTCTTTCTCTCTTTCTCTCTCTCTCTCTCTGTCTTTCCTCAGACACACACACACAATCACACACTTCTCCCCTGCTGGAGACAGTTCCATAGCGCCGTGTAGACCTGCTGGCTGGCAGAATTTTTAAAGAGCATGGAGGTTTAAAGACAGAAACCCCTGGGGAGGAATCCCACCAGCTTGGAGAGAGAAAAGGGGGAGTTTGCTGTCTCTCTCTCTCTTTCTCTATATTCCTGTCTTTCTCTCACCTTATCTCTTTTCTCTCCTATCTCCGTCTGTCGGTCTGTCTGCCTGGATGCCTGCCTGTCTATATCTCTCAGTTCTCATGCTTTCTCTCCCTTTCCTTCCTTCTGCCTCTTTCTCTCCTTTTCTTTCTCCCTCTATTTCTCGCCACATATCTCTCGCACCCCCACCTACATCTCAGTATTGACAGAATGAAGAAATGCTTTTCACTCGCTCATCCGGAGCACCGCTTAGTTCCCACTCACAACCTCTTTCTCTCTCCCTTTTCTTTTTCTCCCTCCCTCCCATTCTTGTCTTGCTGTTCCCATCCAAATATGCAACTCTAACATTCACATCACCTAGTAACATTGGCTACGTTCATGCCGCAGCTGAGTGTGGCCCGAATTGTTTTTTTTTTTCCTCACACAGATGTGACACAGATTTTTTTTTGTCGTGGAAGCCCGTTTCAGGGTAAAAAATAAAATTGTGGGAAAAATTGTAATGAAAAGTAGTCACAGTCGTTCGATATAGTAACATGTATAAGAAACAGCTACAGTTACGAGAAATGAAGTATAGCTGTGAGATAAAAAAAAAGTAGCAATTGTGCAACATAAAGTTGCAATTGTGTAACATACCTACAGTAGTTACATAGTTACAGTTGTGGAAAATAACGTCACAACTGAAAAAAAAAAAAAAAAAAAAAATTTGCAATTGTGAAATAGTTAGTTATGAGAAAAAGTTACAATCATGGGTAATGGTTGCAGTTACCAGAAATAGTTGGAATTGTGAGTTACAAAGTTGTAAGTTACAAAGTTTATGAGAAACAGGTGTAGTTGTGCAAAATGTAGTGGTAAGCAGAAATTGTGCAGAATAGTTCAAATTATGAAACCGTTTTAGCTGTGCAAAAAAGCATCACAATTGTGCAAAATAGTCGCAATTGTGCAAAATAGTTTACATTTTGAAACATAGTTTCAGCTGTGCAAAAGAACATTATAACTGTGCAAAATAGCTTACATTTTGAAACTGTTTCCGCTGTGAAAAAAAGTCACAATTGTGCAAAATAGGTTACGTTTTGAAACAGTTTCATTTGTGCAAAAGAACATCACAGTTGTGCAAAATAGTTTAAATTTTGGAACATAGTTTCAGCTGTGCAAAAGAACATCAGAATTGTGCAAAATAGCTTACATTTTGAAACTGTTTCTGCTGTGCAAAAAACAGAAAATCACAATTGTGCAGAATAGTTGAAATTATGAAACAGTTTCAGCTGTGCAAAAGAACATCACAATTGTGCAAAATAGGTGCAATTGTGCATAATATTTTACATTTTGAAACATAGTTTCAGCTGTGCAAAAGAACATCAGAATTTTTGCAAAATAACTTACATTTTGAAACTGTTTCCGCTGTGCAAAAAAATCACAATTGTGCAAAATAGCTTACATTTTGAAACCGTTTCATTTGTACAAAAGAACATCAAAGTTGTGCAAAATAGTCGCAATTGTGCAAAATGGTTTACATTTTGAAACATAGTTTCAGCTGTGCAAAAGAACATCATAATTTTTGCAAAATAACTTACATTTTGAAACTGTTTCCGCTGTGCAAAAAAATCACAATTGTGCAAAATAGCTTACATTTTGAAACCGTTTCATTTGTGCAAAAGAACGTCACAATTGTGCAAAATAGTCACAATTGTGCAAAATAGTTTCAATGTTGAAACAGTTTCAGCTGTGCAAAAGAACATCATAATTGTGCAAAATAGTTTACATTTTGAAACCATTTCAGCTGTGCAAAAGAACATCACAGTTGTGCAAAATAGTTACAGTTGTTTAAAATAGCTTAAATTTTGAGTTTCAGCTGTGCAAAAGAACATCACAGTTGTGCAAAATAGTCACAATTGTACAAAATAGTTCAAATTTTGAAATTGTTACAGCTGCGCAAAACAAGGTAATTGTGCAAAATAGCTTACATTTTGAAAGTTTCATCTGTGCAAAAGAACATCACAACTGTGCAAAAAAATCACAATTGTGCAAAATTGTTTACATTTTGAAACTGTTTCAGCTGTGCGAAAGAACATCACAATTGTGCTAGAGTTTCAATGTTAAAACTTTCAGCTGAGCAAAAGAACATCACAATTGTGCAAAATAGTCGCAATTGTGCAAAATAGCTTACATTTTGAAACTGTTTCAGCTGTGCGAAAGAACATCACAGTTGTGCAAAATAGTTTACATTTTGAGTTTCAGCTGTGCAAAACAACATCGTAATTATATAAAATAGTCACAATTGTATAAAATAGTTCAAATTTTGAAATTGTTACAGTTTTGCAAAACAATGTAATTGTGCAAAATAGCTTACATTTTGAAAGTTTCATCTGTGCAAAAGAACATCACAATTGTGCAAAATTGTTTACATTTTGAAACCGTTTCAGCTTTGCAACAAAACATCACAACTGTGCAAAATAATCGTAATTGTTTAAAATTGTTCACTTTCTGAAACCATTTCAGCTGTGAAAAGAACATCATAATTGTACAAAATAGTCACAGTTGTGGAAAATAGATTTGCGGGTGTGGAAAGGGGACAGCTTGAAGAACACAAATCTCAATGAATTTGGTATTTAAAATATTTACAATCAGTAAATTGATAAAGTAGCATTTATGAGAAACAGCTGCAGTTGTGCAAAATATAACTCTGAGATCAAAAGCAGCAAGAAATTTTGAAACAGTTACAGCTGTGCAAAAGAATATCACAATTGTACGAAATAGTTGCAACTACGTGAAAAATATTTGTAATTGTGCAATTTTTTTTTCAATTGTGAAAAATAGTCACAGTTGTGCAAAATAAAGTTACAGTTATGAAACACAAAGCTGCAATCATGAGAAATACTTGGAATAGAAATAGTTGCACTTGAGAGTAATGTAGTCATAAATTTTACTTAATTAATTTTTTGGGGATATTTTTTAAATTACAGTGTGGTGAGTAAACATTACAATCAATCTGGCTTTTCCCCCATTTAAATCTAATATGAGCCAATTTAATTTTAGAAATAAGTTGTTTGTATGATTTTTATTTATTTATTTATTTGCAGTTTCTATAATTCGTCAATCTGACTATTAGATTTCCATCGTAATTACACTTTGAAAGCAACATTTTAGACATCCTCAGGTGTTTGAAGACACCATGTGTCTGTGTTGTGGTTCCACCATTTCTGGCTCTGATCGCGCACCCATTCCTTCAAAATCGGCCAGTTTGGCTTGGGGTTTGAACGTCATCATTATGCAGAAGCCGAGTGAAGCAGCACATCCCCTGATATGCTGCTGCTGCCAGTGCTGGATCTTCTGCTTCCATCCAGCCCAGGAGAAGCTCCATCCTCTGCAGGGAGTTCAGGGAGGGAGCGCTAGTGTCTCCCGGTAGCGTGGGGCGGTAATAAATGCCGCTGGTGGAGGAGAGTGAAAAAGAGAGAGATAGTGATAGAGGAGAAGCTGTGATTGCAGGCCTCCGCAGTGGGACCAGGGGGGAATGGAGACTGCTGTCTCATTGAGTGATATCCCTGTCTCAACAGTAAATAAATAATGCAGCCTGCAGAGTTCACCCTGCCTCCTCCAGTGAGTTGTAAATGCATTAGCTGTTTTATATTCTTTTGTCTTGGGAAAATGCTTGGGAGGGAGGCAGGGAAAGGGGAAAAAACAGTACAACCAAACAACAGGAACGATAGCAACTCACGTTACACCTCTTCACACGATTCAACTCTCCTCCCAGAGCACGCTTTGGTATAGTCCCCTGATCACCTGGATGAATAGTAATAAAACGGCGAGAGAAAAACGTGCGTAATGCACATGCGCACAAAAGATTTAGATCTACTAAAACCTTGAGGCGAATCGCGAGAATATTTTACTTGGATGATAACGGATATGAATGGATTTTGAAAATCACTTGAAGTGATCAAATCAGTTTCTGGTATTTTTAGTCTTTACGTTCAATCCAAATTTGTTCTGCCATGAAATGTCTTCTGCAGAACACAAAAGGTTTTTAGGCCCATACAATGAAAGTCAGTGGGGTCCTGTTGTGTTGTTTTGGACCCCATTGACTTTCATTGTATAGATTTAAAAATTCTTCAAAGTATTCTCTTTTGGTTTCCTCTCAATTTATCATATCACAGGGTTTCTGCAGGTCTTAAAAAAATCTTAAATCACTTTTCTGTGAATTAAGGCCTTGAAAAGTTTCCTCATGTTTCATTTTAAAGTAAAAGCCTAATTTCTGTGCTACATGGCTTAGGTCGCTCAATATTCATTAAACAATTTGCGGTAGATGGCGGTATGTGCTGCTTCATCTGTCAGTCACCTGAAGAAGAACTTGTCATTTCGATTTTTTTTATAGTATTAAAAATCATTTAGCTCAGTTAGAGAACAGACAATACAATAAAAACTGAAAGCGGCTGCTCAATGCAGTGTCAAACGACAGTTGCATCATAGATCAGATTTCATTTATAACGTGAAGAGAGTGAGTCGACCTGACTGACAAAAAGAGAGAGGTGAGAAAGACAAGACTGTGGCGGAAGTTTTTCAAAACGAAATGCAAAAGCGCCTTTTTAAAAAATAATTTGAAATTTGGAAAGCCTGTTGACTTATCTAAGGTGATAGTGTAAGTTTTATATTTATTTGGTTCCACAGTGTTTGCTGATATTTATTTACACTGTTTTTTTTTTTTTTTTTTTTTTTATATATATTACATCAAGGTATACCGTATGTATACCGTGCTTCCAAGCTTTCTTATTTGTTTTGCTAATAAACATTCTATGTTTCTAATTTAATTTGTTACACAGTGTTTACTAATTTTCAGTTTTGTATACCTATTTAAACTTTGTGTGAGTTATTATTTTATGTTATGCATATAATTTTTTTTTTTTTTTTTATTCAGTTTGTTAATAAAAGTTTACATTACATTAATGCCACTAATTTAAGAGTGAAAGTAAAATTAGCTTTTACAAACTACTTAAAACAGAAGGAAAACTAAGAAAAGAGGGAAAACTCAAATTAACTAAAAACAAACAACTGCTTGATGCCGAATTGCCACTAATTTGAAAGTGAAAGTAAAATGTGCATGGCTCTTTTGCCAAAGGAAAGCGAGGAAAAGAGGAAAAGCTCAAATGAACTAAAAACAAACAACTGCTTGACGCTGAATTGCTGCTAATTCGAAAACTCGAACTATACTTAGAGAACATATTGCTGTATTACTTTCCCTTAAATTTTCTTTCGTTGGTCTTAAAAGGGTCTTAAAGTCTTAAATTTACCCTCATAAAACCTGCAGAAACCCTGTATCAAGACCACTTTTTACAATCAAGTACTTTGAATGCCATTTTTTTTTTTTTTTAAAAAAAGGCACATGCTTTCAGTTTCAGTGTCCAAATTAAGGTTTTTCCTGCAGTTATGAATGCATTCATTCAGCTGCATGTTGTTACAAATATTGCCTTTCGTTTAGTCCGAATGTTATTTCCATTGTGAATTCCAACCTGTCAAGCGACTCGGATTGACAGCAGCGACCAGCGTTGACTGGCGTCAAGCAGGCCAGTTTGGGACCCGCGACAACTACTGCATCTGCGAAGGAGACAATTTTATTTGCGTTGCATCCGTTTGCATACGCTTCTGCAAATGTGTGGCGCAGCTTGGCATAAACACTCGGGGGAAGCGCCTATAGGAGTTAATGATAGTAGCAGTCACATACGGCAGCATCAGGCTTGCGTACGCGTGACAGCTTTACTGCCGTACAGTCATCCGCCGCGCCACGACACGGCGAGGATGTTTCTGCCGCTGCCAACGTTCCTCTCGCGCCTGCCAGAGCCTTCAATCTCCTCGCCGCTCTCTGTATCACATACTAACTCTCTCACTCTGTCTTCCCCCATCAGCACCACCGCCTCCCACCGAGAAAAACAGCAACCAGTCATCATCCGCGCCTGCATATATACGCAAATAAAAACAGACACCCTCAGACTAGCGCACAGTGGACGATTAATTGTGTTTTAAAGGGCAGGTATGGGTATGGAAGCTGCATTTGAACTACCCAGCTGCCCCTGCGCCGTTTATTTGAATGGTCACAGCTTGTTATACTTTGAACAGGGGATCACTGGCAGTTCCCCATGGCTAGTCTACAGTGCAGGACTGGCCAGACGTGGCTAACCCATATGGCTATGGAAATCCATATGCTGCTGGTGCTAGGACTCTCCCTCTGGGGCTGTGCGGGAAGGTAAAACCCCAAAGGCTGGGCCTGCTTTTGCCCCCCCCCCTCCTATCCTTTCCAAACCTCCTCTGAACCCCTGGTGCTGCTCAGCCATTGTTCCAACAATCTGCCGTCACCTCCGCCGTCCCCACACCTTAAGCGAAGCGATCAATGAGCTAATGGCTGCTAATTATTTTAGCCTCTGATCACCCTCCCCTTTACGTCAGCTTGATGTCGTTTCCCTTTAAATCCATTTGTTCGCCAGGTACTGCTCTGCATAATGACTCGTTATTGGAATATTTCATCAGACTGACGGATTTTCATCTGGCAGACAAAAAACATGACAATAATTTCTTAAACATTACAACCATATCTAGGGTCCGAAAAATTGTAGAGATGTTGAGATAAAGTGCAGCAACCAGTCATTTAGCAATGCAAATAAAAACATTTAGCAATGCACTAAAAATGAAAATGTTTTTGTTTGGGGCATTCGTTTGTCAGCTGCTTTTCTACGTATTGAATATTTATTTAAAATGTAACTTATCTGATTAACAGTTTGCACTACAAACCAAGAAGTTCGAGAAAAGGTGCGCCTTCACTTTTCTAATCGATTACAAATAGGACTTTCGTCTGGCAGACGAATCCTTTACATTTTTTATTAGATCCATATCTAGGGCATTTAGCAATACAATTAAAAACATTTAGCAGTGCACCAAAAAATGTAAATCTTTTCACTTCTGTGCATTCGATTGTTGGATACTGTTCTACCTAATGAATATTTATTTGTAACTAAATTTATATGATTAACACAGTTTGTGCTACAAACCATGGAGTTTGAGAAAAGGTGTGCTTTTACTTTTTTAACTGATTACAAACAGGATTGTCGTCTGTAGATGAGTCCTTTAGATTTACGTTAGAGCCATATCTAAAGTCCAGAATGTCATAGAGAAGTTGAGACTATGCAGCAGCCTAACAACAAATTAGGAATGCAATTAAAAGCAAGTGCACTAAATATTGACATTTTCGTTTGAACATTTGTTTGTCAGCTCCTGTTTTGCTCAATGAATATTTATTTGAAATGAAACTTATCTAACACGGTTTGTGCTGCAAACCATGGAGTTTGAGAAAATGTGTGCTTTGACTTCTAATCGATTGCACTTAAAATTTTCGTCTGGCGAACGAATCCATTAGACTTACATTAGAGCTGTATCTAGGGACCAGTCAGAACCATTTTATCTGATTAATAGTTTGTACTGAAAACCATGCAATTTATTGAGAAGAGGTGTGCTTTTACTTTTCTAATCAATTGTACATATGGTTTTCGTCTGGCAGACAAAAAACTGGTGGAAAATCACAAAGATTTGCATTACAGCCATATCTAGGGTCCAGAATATCAGACAGAGTTTGGCTCTTTAGACTTGAGGCAATACGCGGCCACCTAGCAACCATTCAGAACACCATAATAAAAGTAATAAAATAATAGTGTATAATGCTGTCGCTTGCTTGTTTGTTTGCCAGCTACTTTTCTGCTTAACCAGTATTTATTTAAAAAAAGAACATTTGTTCTGATTAACAGTTTGTACTACAAACCATGCAGTTTGTTAAAAAACTTTCTCATCAATTGCACTTATGGTTTTCGTCTGGCAGACGAAAAACTTGTGGAAAATCCCTTAGACTTGCGTTAGAGCCATATCTAGGGACCAGAATGTCATATGGACATGGAGTTGGGTCATTTGAATTGAGACTTTGAATTGAACATAGCAACCGTTTAGTAATAAAAATAGTGTATAATGCCTTTGTTTGCTCATTTGTTTGCCAGCTACTTTTCTGCTTCTACTAGTATTTATTTCAAAGAGAATCATTTGATCTGATTAACATTTTGTACTACAAACCATGCAATTTGTTGAGAAGAGATGCGCTTTTACTTTTTTAATCAATTGCACTTATGGTTTTCGTCTGGCAGACGAAAAACTGATGGAAAATCCCTTAGACTTACATCACAGCCATATCTAGGGACCAGAATATCATAAAGACATGGAGTTGGGCTCTTTTTGAATTGAGACTTTGAATTGAACATAGCAACCATTTAGTAATAAAAATAGCGTATAATGCTTTCGTTGGCTCATTTGTTTGCCAGCTACTTTTCTGCTTAACGGATATTTATTTCAAACAGAACCATTTGTTCTGATTAACAGTTTGAACCATGCAGTTTGTTAAAAGGTGCGCTTTTACTTTTCTAATCAATTGCGCTTATGGTTTTCGTCTGGCAGACGAAAAACTGGTGGAAAATCCCTTAGACTTACATTACAGCCATATCTAGGGACCAAAATATCATAGAGACATAGAGTTTGGCTCTTTTGACTTGAGACAATATGTGGCCACCTAGCAACCATTCAGAACACCATAGCAACCATTTAGTAATAAATTGTGTATATTGCTTTCGTTTGCTCAGTTGTTTGCCCAGGTACTTTTCTGTTTAACAAATGTTTATTTAAAAACAGAAAATTTGTTCTGATTAACAATTTGTACCTTAAACCATGCAGTTTATTAAGAGGTGCGCTTTTACTTTTCTAATCAATTGCATGGTTTTCGTCTGGCAGACGAAAAACTGGTGGAAAATCCCTTAGACTTACATTACAGCCATATCTAGGGACCAGAATATCACAGAGACATGGAGTTTGGCTCTTTAGACTCAAGACAATACACGGCCACCCAGCAACCATTCAGAACACCATAGCAACCATTTAAAATAGTGTATAATGCTTTCGTTTTGCTCATTTGATTGTCAGCTACTTTTCTGCTCAAAGAATATTTATTTAAAAAAAAGAACCATTTGTTCTTATTAAGAGTTTGTACTACAAACCATGCAGTTTATTCAAAAAAGGTGTGATTTTACTTTTCTAATCAATTGCACTTATGGTTTTTGTCTGGCGGATGAAAAACTGGTGGAAAATCCCTTAGACCTGCATTAGAGCCATATCTAGGGAGTAGAATATCATAGAGACGTGGAGTTTGGCTCTTTAGACTTGAGACAATATGCAAACATCAAAACACTTTAGCAATGCAATAAAGAGTTTAGCACTGCACTAAAAGCTGAAATCCATTTGTTTGCAAGCAGTTGTTCTGATTAACAAGTATTTATTTGAAACTAATGGTTTCATTGGATTAGAACAGTTTGTGCTACAAACATGCATAATATTTCAGATCATGCAGTTTGTTAAGAAAATGTTTGCTTTTACTTTTCAGTTAGGCTTCAATTTTTGTCTGGCAGACAAGTACAAAAACCTATTGTTTTTTAACAAACATAATCCTCTTTGTCACATCATGGCATGTCATAACCATTAATTAAGTGATTAATTAATGCTTATCTTTAAATGAAATGTCTAACATGATTTGCATGGCTCTTAATGTCTCTTTTGTTTCTTTTTAGGACGTCCTGCAGACAGTGCCTAAGTTCTGCTTCCCATTTGACGTCGAAAGGTAGGAAGTCCTTCATGCTTCCGGAAAATAAGTTAATCGATGTGTGAATTGGGGAAAAATGAGGATGTTGTTTATCCAACACGCATTCACACATGCACAAGAGGCTGTCGTAAATGACTCACAAGGTGGAGCCGCACACCTCTTTGGGTTCAAACCTTTCACAGAGAGGTCAGCAGAAATAAAGCACCTTTATAGAAATTAAGATCTCCGCCCCCCAGTAAACAATGTTTGTTTGCTTGTCTGTCCTAACCGGCATGATGTTCGACACGTCTGCTGAATAAATGTGTTCTTCTCACAGCGGTATGTGTGTTTGTGTGTGTGTGTGTTGGCTTGTTTGCACTTGGAAATGAAAAATGGAAAGCTCTGTTGTATAGTTTATGTGCTGAGAAGTTCACTTCCTTTCAGCTGAAGCTTTGTTGCTGCCATCTAGTGGAGATAGACTACACTGTCAGCTTTAGTTCAGCTCTTACAAATGCAATATAATCTTTCTGCTATGGAATGGATATGAAATTAGCGAATGCATGAATGCATTTTTTTAAATGTTAGTGTTTTTAATGAATGCGAATGCTTAAAGCATTTCCATCAAACATATTTTAGTTTATACCTAAAATTAATCTTTTAAAATTTATTTTTCTCCTCTCGTTTTGGTGGGCTGCAGAGTGTCCCAGACTCAGGTGGGCCAGAACTTCACATTCGTGCTCACAGACATTGACAGCAAGCAAAGGTTTGGTTTCTGTCGGCTGACGTCCGGCTGCAGGGTCTGCATCTGTTTGCTCAGGTAAGAGATTTTTATAGATTTTTTTTAATACGCTTTTCAAACTTTTGAACCGTAGTATCTGAGTTTTGCCAATTTGCATCACAAAATAACTTTTGTCTGCATAAATAATAAGAGATTACGTAGTCATATTAATAATATACTATTAATATATCTCAGATAAGTAGAAAGTTTAATGGATTGAGGAGATGTTTCTTGAGAAGTGTCAGTTTTCCTGTATTAAGGAAACAAATTCTGGATCAGTTCTGCATAAAGGGATTTGAAGCAAACAACACTTCACTTTTATGAAATAATAATAATAAACACAGATAGCAATACTCCTTTTGTTTGTTTTTAGATCATAATACGATAGCAAATGCTTTCATATTTTCACTCTCAGCTGTTCCACTGAGATTTTAAAGCTGGAGATCGAAGACTGTGTGTTACATAAACGCTAAACCAGTGTATTTAATAATACAAATGCATTTAGTAATTCAGAGCAGCTCAACTGGGACGCATCGCATTTTTTTCCCCTCTCCGTCTACATGGTATTGATGGACAATCGCAGGTTTATCATTGTCATGATGAGCTCCTGTCGAGATCTCTCCTCCTCCCACCCCGGCCAGAATGGCCTTTGTTTTTGTGTGTGTGTGTGTGTGTGTGTGCGTGTATGTGTGTTTTTCTCTCTTTCTCTCCCCTCGTTATTCAGGCACAGAGGCATGCCGGAGACGGTTCACCAATAATTATGCATGAAGCCCTGCTGCCAATTAGCAAGAGTCTCCCCTGTCCCTTTCACTGAGTTTTACATGCTAATTCATTTGACATATGATGTATAAAATTCATTATGCATTCTGAGTAGTTTGCATGGCTTCCTTCATTCATAATAAGAAATGCATTCAAAGTTTTGTCCGTTTTTTTATTTTTTTAAGACCTTAGACTTCTTTTGTTTATGTCATTCTATTTAGAGAGAACATGGTCAAATGTAACAAAAGACCTAAAGAAAGTTGTTTTTCTGCCGCTTTTGCCAAAAATAGCAAAATAGATGAATTAAATGTATTTATTTAAAAATACATATAAAAAATATCTAAAATGTTTCTATTGATCTTTTAGATCTTATAAGACATAAACTGATACATAAATGTGACCCTGGACCACAAAACCTTAAGTAGTCTTAAGTAGCACGCGTATATTTGTAGCAGTAGCCAAAAATACATTGTATGGGTCAAAATTATACATTTTTCTTTTATGCCAGAAATCATTAGGATATTAAGATCATGTTCCATGAAGATATTTTGTAAATTTTCTACTGTAAATATATCAAAACGTAACGTTTGAATAGTAATGTGCATTGCTAAGAACTTAGCTAAGAATTTGGACAATTTTAAAGCCGATTTTCTCATTTTTTTTTTTTTTGTTTTTTTGCACCCTCAGGTTTTAGATTTTCAAATAGTTGTATCTCAGCCAAATATTTTTTCTGTCCTAACAAACCATACATCAATGAAAGCTTATTTATTCAGCTTTCAGCTGATGTATAAATCTCAGTTTCAAAAAACTGACCCTTACAACTGGTTTTGTGGTCGAGTTATAAAACAGTTTTATTTTTGATTTTGTAAGGGGGGGACTTTGTCTTATTCACACACATTTACACTCTCCACTACAATATAAAAGAAAAGTAATTAAAACAGTTTGTGTCCCTGTGATTGTTGAAGTGCTGGGACCATAAAATTGTCACCTAAGCTTACACGAGGAAGTTGCCTAATGAGAGGGACAGTTTTATGTGGACAGCCTTTGTAGCTTTGCAGGTTTAGCCCAGGCCAAATAGGCCAGGGTTCCTTCAGGCCAAACCACTTCAAAAACACAAGCGTTCCGTTTTACCCCACCCTCTCCGCCCATTCGGCCCTTGGACACAGCCTTCGGACATATGCGAGACCCTAGATGAAATAGACCCCCCCCCTCTCTCTTTCTGTCTCTCTTTTTCTCTCTCTCGCTTTCGCCCGTTTTATTTGATGGCTGAGACCCGACTTGGCGTCTTCCTCAGACAGCGGAGGTTTTCGTCAGTTAGTGGTCATTTAGCGATATTTCTTTCCCTCTGCTGAACATAAAACTCAGGAAAAGTCAGGGTGTAATCGTATCTCATCCTGGGAAGGATACAAGGTGCAAGCTGACTTGCTTTTAAAGCTCCTAAATACCTCCAGTGATTTAGGATGCATGTTGATTTAAGGGCCGATTAGATCGTACAAGACGAAAATAAATGCATAATATGACTTATAGACTGATTTATAGTGGAATTTTGAAGTTTGAGACCACTTGTGAGATTTTTTTTTTTAAAACAGTAAAATATTTTATTATTATTAAAAATGTATATAATCAGTAGGGCTTAAAGCGCATTTAAAAAAAATGACTATATGTGACCCTGGACCACAAAACCAGTCTTAAGTAGCACGGGCATATATCCATAAATACATTTTATGGGTCAAAATGATCAATTTTTCTTTTATGCCAAGAATCATTAGGATATTATGATCATGTTCCTTGAAGATATTTTGTAAATTTCCTACTGTAAATATATCAGAACTTAATTTTTGATTAGTAATATGCTTCATTTGGACAACTTTAAAGGCGATTTTAAATTTTTAGCGCCCTCAGATTCCAGATTTTCAAATAGTTGTATCTCTGCCAAATATTGTCCTATCCTAACAAACCATACATCAATGGAAAGCAGTACTTTTAAGGTTTTAAAGACGTTTTTGGAGAATAAAATGTCAGAATTTGGTTGAAATAAGTTACATTGTCATTCAGTGTAACACAGTATGTATGTAAAAATTCTAACAACATGCTTATTATGACTTGTACATAATAAAATATATAAAAGAATAAGGGAGCATGTTCAATTTTATCGTGTTTTAAATGACTTACTGACAAATGGGCAAAACCTAGGATAGTAGAAAGTAGAATTACAGCTAAGTAGTATTTGGGGTGAAAGTAATTTGTCTTTTAATATGTCATAAATTGATTTTGTTGTAAATTTGCCTGACAAGATTGTTACACTGAATGACATTTTAGTGGGTGTCTTGTGTAAATAAGGGAAAGATGTATGATATTTATTTTTTTGCTCAGAAAAACAAAACAAAAATGCAATTAAACAGAAAACTTTATTTATTTATTTATTTATTTATTTATTGGGAAAAACAACATCAGTAGTATTGCACTTATTGTTTTTGTGCTTATAAAGCATTAAATAGTATTAAATGTTATACGCTTTTTCATTTTTGAGATATATATATATATATATATATATATGTATATGTATATGTATATGTATATGCATATGTGTGTGTGTATTTATATATACATAATAAACATACACAGTACACACATATAGTATGTAAACATAAACCTTTTTTTTTAATGTGATTAATCGTGTTTAATCGCGATAAATTGTGGTTAATTGTGATTAATTGTTTTGCAGCCCTAATAATCAGCATAACAGTTTGTTTTGATAAGATTAATTGAAAAAATAAAAATTTGATAATGATTTTTTTCCCCCACTTTTTGCTTTGACAACAGCACTTTTCATTTTGATTAGTGACCTGGAAATGGTGAGCAATGTTTATTTTTTTTATTTTTTTTTTATTAATTTTATTTTATTTTTATACCATAATGTGCTTTTTTTTTTACATTCCAAAAAACGTCAAGCTTTAAATCCCATATTTTCAGTGTCTTTTCAGACTTTTTGGACTAAAAATAGATGAAACTCAGCAGCTGTCTTGACTAAAGCTTGACTAAAATTATGTTTCGGCTCTAAAGTAGCACTCAAGTAGTTCACACTTAAATCTTGAAAACACAAATTCATCTTTTCTGATCATGTCATGACCTCACATTCCCTCGTTCACTGGTGGTCAGTTTCTGTCTTTTCTTTTCCGGCTATCAAACCATTTGCTCGAGCTTATCCGACGCTTCTGGCTGTGGAAGCAGGGAGCTCGAGTTTGTTAGGGATTGCCAGTAAGCCACAGATAAGTTGGTTTACTCTCCGAATACACACGGCGCTAGAGAACGTAAAAGGGCCGTTGAGATCGTCTCGTCTCGGCACAGTTCAGCATGATGAATGTTCCTCTATCAGAGGATTTGCCGAACACAAACACATTTTTACTTGCTAGCTGTGAAGAGATTGGGCTGGGGTGCCGTGCTCCCCTCAGCCCGTTTCCAAAAAGTTGAAACGAGAAGAAAAATCGAGCGCTTCTGCTGTATGACTATAAATATAAAAAATGACTTCAGGATTTCTTAAAAGGTAGTCCTCCCTGGATGTCTTCATGAACGCACGCTGATTTATTTGACTTTAAAACAAGATTTACATGCTCTCATTTAAGAGTATAATGAGTGTTTGTGCTCTCCAAGGCCTGCCGTGCCTTTCCGACAAGGAGAGGCTCCCGTTTAAATCCCCTTCACGTGTGAAAAATGAAGGATTAGCATCTAGGAGCCTCACAGTTTAAACAAAGAGCGAGTGAGAGATAGATAATGATTTTTTTTTTCTTTGTTGTGCAATGCAGCTCAAGCAAGGTGTCGGTCGATTACGAGATTTCAAACAACACGTCATGCTAACCAAAACACCCCAATCCAGGCCATGGAACAATTTTTCCCCTCATCCGTCTAGAAATTTGCATAGGCACGTTTAGTAGTGTGACCTGGTTTGCGTACGTCGCCGTGCACGTCAAAATATTGGCATGTTAAGAGATGATTGTTTTAGGTTAATGGTCACCCAGACTTGAAAGTCTCACGGTTGAGCGCACGTCCCTGGGAACGCCACTGCACTGGCCTCTTTCTAAGATTCGGCAATATGAAAATTTGCATTAGATACACTTAGGTTTTTTTTTGTTGTCTGTTAATTCCAGTCTGCTGGAGAGCTCACTGACCCATGGAAGGATGAAAAGCAAAAAACGCTGTGTGCTCTGGATCAGAGTTTTCTTCTTCTAGAATTACCACATCCATTAATTCAAGTCTTCTTTTTCCCTACATCTTTGCCAATTAAACTAATCAAGCATTAGCGACAAACAAAAGTCGAAGCTTTGCGTTTGAAAAGAATAGCTGATGTAATCGCTCTCGGTTAAGTGTGAGATTTCAGACCGAGTCGAAATGCATGTTGTAATCACGCCTACATACCGGGAAAGAAAAAGCCAGAGCCCGCTAGCGGGCCGCGTTTTTTCACTAGATTGCATAACAAAATAAATGGTGTGTGTTCTTACAACCTTCAAGCCAAAACAACACATTGGCCGCGTTCCATCTTTAAAGGCCTGTCAACTTTGCCAAGATTCTGTCAGGCGGCAACACGCACAATGTTGCAGATACTCTTGGCGAGTCATTGTGTGATTAGTTAATACGCATTGATAAGGTGTGAATTATTTTTTGTACTCCTGCTAGGAAATTAATTTTAAGGAGGGGGGAGAAAGACGTGTGTAGTACGGCGATGAGGTTCAGGTTGTGCATCTGGGCGCAGCATGCTTGTAAACCATCCCATCCCTGGTTTATTACAGGCTACGGTGGTCCGGTCGTGTTTTTGTTGAAGAAACCAAATACTTTTATTTAGCCCGCTCCGTGGCTGGAATGTTTAAAATGCAAGTGTCAGCGAGTACAAAGAATGTGATAATAAGGTTCACCGTAGGCGAAAATACTAAAGCCCGCTAGGTTAAAAGTCAAGGTGAGGAAGAATCGGCTGTGGTGGATTTGAGGGAAATTATGTCCGCCCTTTTGAATGTGGCTACCGAGTTGTTTATAGCTTTTAAGTATTGTAATAAATCATTGTTTAATGCTTTTTTTTCTTTTCTTTTTTTTTTTGACAGCTATCTCCCATGGTTTGAGATTTATTATAAGCTGCTAAATACCCTTGCAGACTACTTGTCAAAACACCAGGTAAGTTAAGGGAAGTCTTTAAATTGTCACTTCACAAATACAATGCACAAAGATTTACACAGACATTTGCACTAAATGTGATTATTTAAAAAAGATCATGTGGAAATTTATTTTAAGAAGAGATTTATGAACATTTTTATACGTTGTTGCATTTAATGCAGATTTTTTTTAAACACCAGCTAAGTTCAAGTTGGACATTTCTGTAAAATGACTTATGATTTGTATAAGAATGTATATTAAATGTATATTATTATTAACGAATAAATTATAAATTAAGTAAATCAATTAAAATATCACATTTAATGCAAATTACAGCTTGTAAGAATAGGTTTATGAAAGGTGAACTCAGAAATTGTGATTAAAACTGATGATTTATGTAAACTTTATTATAAATTTGTTTTTAAATAGCAATTTTACACATTATCGTACTTCATGTAAACTTTTTTTTTTTTAAACACCAGTTAGGGTGGCATATTTCTAAAAATTGCATATGCTCTGTACAAGAATGTATATTAAATGCAGCAATTTATGCAGGAATGGTTTAGGATTTACTCAGATCTGCATTATATGCTATGTTTTATGTAAAATCATTAATAAAACCGTTCTTAAATAATCACGTTTAATGCAAATTTTTAAATAACACTACCCATGGGAAAAATGAGCAAAGTTACAACATGCAAGAATGTTTTTATAAAAGGTTATTACAGAAATTTGCATTAAATCTGATTATTTGTCGATTTTATTATAAATCTCTTTTTAAATAACAAGTTTACACATTTTCGCATTTAATGCAGATTTTTAAAACACCAGCTAAGTTAAAGTTGCACATTTCTGAAAATGACTTATGATTTGTACAGGAATGTATATTAAATGCAGCAGTTTATGCAAGAATAAATCATGAATTAAATAAATCAATTAAATTATCACATTTAATGCAAATTACAGTTTGTGAGAATAGATTCATAAAAGGTGAACTCAGAAATGTTGATTAAAACTGATAATTTATGTAAACTGTATTATAAATTTGTTTTTAAATAGCAATTTTACACATTATCGTACTTCATGCAGACTTTTTTTTTTTTTAAACACCAGTTATGTTAGGGTTGCGTATTTCTGAAAATTGCATATGCTCTGTACAAGAATGTATATTGAATGCAGCAATTTATGCAAGAGTGGTTTTAGGAATTACTCATATTTGAATTATATGCTATATTTTATGTCAAATCATTAATAAAACAACATGCAAGAATGTTTTTATAAAAGGTTAATACAGAAATTTACATTAAATCTGATAATTTATGTCAGTTTTATTATAAATCTCTTTTTAAATAAGTTTACACATTATCGCATTTCATCCAGACTTTTGTTAAAACACCAACTAAGTGAAAGTTGGACATTTCTGAAATTATGGCTTATGATTTGTACAATACTGCTACCCATGGAAAAAAATTGAGCAAAATTACAACATGCAAGAATGGGTTTATAAAAGGTTAACACAGAAATTTGCATTAAATCTGATCATTTATGTAAATTTTATTAGAAATCAGTTTTTAAATAACAATTTCACACATTGCATTTCATGCAGTCTTTAAAAAAAAAAAAAAAAAAAGCTGTTAGGGTTGCACATTTCTGAAATGACATATGATTTACACAAGAATGTATATTAAATGCAGGAATTTATGCGAGAATGGTTTTAAGATTTATACAAATTTGCATTATATGCTATACTTCATGGAAAATCATTAATAAAACCACTTTTCACGTTTAATGCACATTTTTAAATACTGCAACCCATGGATAAAAAATGACTAAAATTGCAAAACGCAAGAATGGGTTTATAATATATTAACTAAATAAAATTTGTAATGATCTGATAATTTATGTAAATGTTATTATAAATCAGTTTTTAAATAATTTTACAGGTTATTGCATTTCATGCAGACTTTTTTAAACACTAGCAAAGTTAAAGTTGCACATTTCTGAAAATAGCTTATGATTTACACAAGAATGTAGATTAAATGCAGCGATTTATGCAAGAATGTGTTTAAGATTTACACAAATTTGCATTATATGACGTATTTCATGGAAATTCATTAATAAAACCACTTTTCACATTTTGTTTAATGCAAATTTTTAAATGCTGCAACCAATGGATAAAAATAACTAAAATTACAACACGTAAGAATGGGTTTATAAAAGATTAACTAAATTAAATTAGTAAAAATCTGATAATTTATGTACATTTTATTATAATAACAATTTTAGGGGTTATTGCATTTCATGCAGATAGAATGGTTTTAAAATGTACACAAATTTGCATTATATGCTGTATTCAACAACAGCGAATGATTTTTTAAATACAATTTTTAAATACTGCTACCCTTGGGAAAAAAATGAGCAAATTTGCATTAAATCTGATCATTTATATCAATTTTATTGACATCTACCTTTTATTTACAGACTTTTTAAGCACCAGTTAAGTCAACTTGTTTATTGAGCAAAAATGCAATACCTCAAAAATGATTTCAAAAAGATTTACACAGAAATTTGCATTAAATACGCAAAGTTATGTAAAAATGGTTTTATGAACCATTGTACACACATCATTGCTTTTACTGCAATAATGTACCTTGGCAAACTTTTCAAAACTTTAGTTAAAAAGTTGCACATTTATGAAAATGGTTTGGATTTACACTGATATTTGCGTTCAATTCTTGCAATTTTAGCTGGAATGGTTTTAAAATCTCCACAGATTTGCATTATACGGTATACATAAAATAATTCTTAAAACCATTCTTAAATTAATCCAAACTTCTAAATAGACTTTTTTTTTAAAAACATCAAATCATTTTAAAAATTCAAATTTTCTGGAACATCAAAAAAAAAAAAAAATATGAAAAAAAGAACACTTAAGAATTTATTAGAAATTCACACAAAAAGTAATTAGGCACATTAAATGTGACCATTCTTGAAAAATTGCTCATAATACCTTTAAGTAAATTGTTACATTTTAATGCAGATTTTGAAATACTGATGCAGATTAAATGAGCCTTTGTTTTAAATGTTCAGTTTGTTTTCACAGAAGTTAAATTTTCAATATGTAAACAGATGAAACAGTATCTGAAAAGTGATTTATGCAGGACAGTAAATATTTAAAAACTTTTCTCTGTGAGGTCACTTGTCATGTGGCTGATTGCGCCATGCCGGACCCCCTATCGAGCGAACGGCTAATGTCACAAATAGCACTGAAATTAGCCGCGTTCCTGCCATCCAGCTTGTAAGCCAAAAGTGCCACTGCAAAGCAAATCCTGAGTGTTTTGTTTTGTGCAAAGACAAAGAAAAAGCAAAACGTCATCTATAATCCATCTCAGCGAAACAGGCACAGTTGGTTGGTTGCGCTTTGCTTTGCAGCGTTGTTGACATTTAACAGACCGAGCATCGAACAGGAAGTCAGTCCTTATGATATACGGGAAAACAAATTGTCAGGAAATACACTGTGCCAAATCGTTTTCTTTCTGAAAGTTTCACAGCAGTAGGAGACGAAGAAAAGTTTGAATTAGGAAAAGGGGATGAAAATATTAAGCTAACATCAAATGAAAACCAGAGTCTGTGTGGAGCCAGCGTGTAAGAGAAAGTCGAAACTAAAGTGCTCCGAGTTTCTCTATCAGCCTGTTATCGTTCAGTTATGTGTAACCGAGCCGCTGAAAGAGAAGTGAGGAAGTCCAAGCCTCCTCTACACAAACAAATCAAGGGCTAAGTACACTGGGAGTCACAGGGGTCAGGAATTAAGCCGTTAGATGCTCGGTGTCATCGACCCGTGCAGTTACCAAAAGTATGCCTTTTTTTTTTTTTTTTTTTTTTTTTTTTCCTCGTTCTTTAAATTTATTGTTGTTCATTATGTAAAGTACATTCTCTTTATGATTTTCATTTAAAACATTTAACAGATGCTTATTCAGTGCAGCTTTCAAAGTCTTGTCGCTTCATTTATGAGACTGTAGCGGTCAACAGATGGTAGAACTGCAATTCAGAAAGTTTTCTTTTGGGAAAAGAAGTGCCGCCTGTACAAATAAGTACTAGTTGATACACAAATTAAAAAAAAAAAAAAGCCTGCAGAATATGTTTCTAAGCAGTGAAATGGTGTATTGTTTAACAGTGCAACAATTTATATAAAAATGACTTTACAACCAATCTGCACAAAAATTTGCATTAAATTGCGACAAGAATCGATTTAGAAGAAATGTACATATTCACACGGTATATGACACTTTTGTGTGAAAATGTTTTAATTAAATGCAAATATTTATATAAGAACATTTTTACGCATTATTTGTACAATTCCACAGTGTTTTTGCCAAAGATTTATACTTAAATTTGTTTTATGTTAGCATTTTAAATAAATTGTTTTTTACGTACAATTCAAACCAAATTTTGCATTAAATGACCAAAATGTGAATTAAATGTGACAATTTTTGTAATAATGGGCCTTGTTCATGAAATGTGAGCACAACAAATGTGTCTAAATAATTTATAAAACTATTCTTAAGTAAATTGTTGTGTTCAGTTTAGTGCAGAAATTTAGATAAGAATGATTTATAAACAATTTAAACATTTGTTGTGCCCAGTGCTTTCTACAAACAATTTAGATGGACTTTTGTACTGAATATGTCAATATAAGAATATTGCTGTTGATGTTTCAAGAATGAAACAATTGAATTTAGAAGAAGAATATTGTATTTATTTATTTATAATTATTATATTTTTTGGACAAACCATTAAAAAAAAAAAAGAAAAAGAAAAACATTTTTGTTATTTGAAACCATTTCTTATTTTAATTTAGTTTACCTTTATGTGCTAAAATAACTAAAAGGAAAATTTAAATAAAAAATACTAAAAATAATATTGATCATTATATTCTATTAATTCTATTAATTCTATTCTATTATATTATATTATATTATATTATAGAACAAAATAATAAAATGATATAAAAAGATCATACATATAAATATTTTATATATATATATAACGGATTAAAAATATTAATAAAATCACATATGCACACTATCCTGAGGGTGGGGTAGGTGGATGTGTTTGAATTATTATATATATATATATACATATATATATAATATATATATGTATATATTTACATTTATGTCATTTGTTGTTCCTGTAAAAAACAAAAAAAACAAAAAAAAAAAACATCATACAGACAAGAAAAAAACAACAATAAAAACATTAAAATTACAAAAAAGAGAGACATTTTAACTAAAATGAAAATGGAAAATATAAAAATATTTGAAAAATATTTATGTAATTGTGATATGTGTTATTTTGTATGCAAAAGACCTGAATAACTAAAAGTAAAATTGGGAAAAAACATATAGACATAATAAAAGACAAAAACAACTAAAAATGACAAAAAATTACTTTAACTAAAATGAAAATGGCAAATATAATAAATAAAAACTGATTAAAACATATCAATAAAGTCACATATGCACATTATCATGGGGTGGGTGGATATTTGTATTTTTATTTATTATTTTTTATTATTTTTTTAATTATATTTGTGATGTGTTATTTTGTATGTTATTCCTGTTAAAAAAAAAAAAAAAAAAAAAAGAAGAAGAAAAAAAAAAAACAGAGTAACTAAAAGTAAAACTGGGAAAAAATATACAGACATAATAAAAACAACAAAAACAACTAAAAATGACACAAAATTACTTTAACTAAAATGAAAATGGCAAATATAATAAATAAAAACTGATTAAAAAATATTAATAAAGTCACGTTATCCTGGGATGGGGATGATATGTTTGTATTTTTATATTTATTTATTTTTAAAATGTTCTTTTTAAAAGTATTTATTATATGTATTATTTTGTATGTTATTCCTGTTTAAAAAAACAATAAACATTCAGTTAAAAAAAATAATAATAAAAAAACTATAATAATGTGTCAGTGATGCTAAAATAACATTTTACTATATATATTTTCTCCCTTGTAAAAATCTTTGCTCTGATACGCATAAATGAATAGTTTGAGCGAGCGAGCGTGATCGGGTTGACTTTTGTCGTTCCGTTCCGCGTGAGGCGACGTTGACTGACGAGGAAGGACAAGAGCGCTGAAGGTTTATGGCGAGGCTAAATGAAGTGTTTCCTCAGGCTGTGTTACTGACCATGCGTGTGAGCATCCAGGCTCTCGTGACAGCGGCTCGCACACACACACGTACAAACACACGGCCGTACATGCTGCGAGCTCTGGCCACACAGCTAATCTGGGAAGTTGCTTACAAGGAAGGGGCCATCTAAATATGTGCCTAACTATTGGATGTCAGACTGTGTTTTAACAGCGACGGCATCGCTATTCTACAGCGAGTTTGAGAGGGTAAATTGCGCTCTTGTCATAAAAGCTCGTAAAAGCTCAGCGTTCTAATCCCGAGGCCTGTTTTGTGGCAAAGCTTTTTCTCCAATGGCTTCTTAAAGCCGGCCGCTCTGAGCAAGGACCTTTGGTTAATTACGAACAGCCAATGTTCGCCATAAATCATCCCCGGAATAATAAGCGTCTGCCGCAGCCTAGCTTACCGTCTCTTAACCTCAGGATCGCTCGTTAAATGTGTGTCAGTCGGATATATTTCTCTTCTGCAGACTGCTGTAGGAATACTTTACGCCGAGCGCTTTAAATCACGGAAGCGCCGTTGTTTTCCTTTCGTACTCCTTTGCTTGTGTGTTTTTTGCATTTGTTGGTTTTTCACATTTGTCTTCTTTGTCCTCGCAGGAAGACGACTTGAACGACATGTTGGAAACGCTGCACAACCACCCCGTGCCAAAGCCCAATACGCCAGTCAATCTGAGTGTGGTAGGTGCTGGGGAGGGTTGACGCTTTGTTTAGAAACAGAAGTGGGACCGCCGGCCTCTCGCTCTGATAGCAGACGCTGGACAGAGTTGCACGTGATGATGACCACTGCTGTGACTCAGCAAATACAGCAGCAAGTGTAGATTAACACTGCATTTAACAACTGCCAGTCAACGGCAGACTGTCTGTCTGCCATTCTGTCTATTGTTTAGTCATTCTTTGTGTCTTTCTGTTTTGTTATATTTATCATTCTCTGTCTTTCTGTCATTCGTTCTATTGTTCTATTATCTGTCTGTGTCTATTGTTCTACGTTTAGTTACATTCAGCCATCCATCTGCCGTTCTATAATTCTGTCATTCGTTCTGTTATTTTTTTAGTCTATCTATCTATCTATCTATCTATCTATCTATCTATCTATCTATCTATCTATCTATCTATCTATCTATCTATCTATCTATCATTTATCGTTCTATCTACCGCTCTATCATTATATCGTTCTTTTATCTATCTATCATTCTGTCATTCTTTTATCTATCTATCTATCTATCTATCTATCTATCTATCTATCTATCTTTCTATCTATCTTTCTATCTATCTTTCTATCTATCTATCTATCTATCTATCTATCTATCTATCTATCTATCATTTATCGTTCTATCTACCGCTCTATCATTATATCGTTCTTTTATCTATCTTTCATTCTGTCATTCTTTTATCTATCTATCTATCTATCTATCTATCTATCGTTTATCGTTCTATCTACCGCTCTATCATTATATCGTTCTTTTATCTATCTATCTATGTATGTATCTATCTATCTATCTATCTATCTTTCTATCTATCTATCTATCTATCGTTTATCGTTCTATCGTTCTATCATTCTGTCGTTCTTTTATCTATCTTTCATTCTGTCATTCTTTTATCTATCTATCTATCTATCTATCTATCTATCGTTTATCGTTCTATCTACCGCTCTATCATTATATCGTTCTTTTATCTATCTATCTATGTATGTATCTATCTATCTATCTATCTATCTTTCTATCTATCTATCTATCTATCTATCGTTTATCGTTCTATCGTTCTATCATTCTGTCGTTCTTTTATCTATCTATCTATCTATCTATCTATCTATCTATCTATCTATCGTTTATCGTTCTATCTACCGCTCTATCATTATATCGTTCTTTTATCTATCTATCTATGTATGTATCTATCTATCTATCTATCTATCTATCTATCTATCTATCTATCTATCGTTTATCGTTCTATCTACCGCTCTATCATTATATCGTTCTTTTATCTATCTATCTATGTATGTATCTATCTATCTATCTATCTATCTATCTATCTATCTATCTATCGTTTATCGTTCTATCTACCGCTCTATCATTATATCGTTCTTTTATCTATCATTCTGTCATTCTTTTATCTATCTATCTATCTATCTATCTATCGTTTATCGTTCTATCTATCGTTTATCGTTCTATCTATCGTTCTATCATTCTATCGTTCTTTTATCTATCTATGTATGTATCTATCTATCTTTCTATCTATCTATCTATCTATCTATCTATCGTTTATCGTTCTATCTATCGTTCTATCATTCTGTCGTTCTTTTATCTATCTATCTATCTATCTATCTATCTATCTATCTATCTATCTATCGTTTATCGTTCTATCTATCGTTCTATCATTCTATCGTTCTTTTATCTATCTATCTATGTATGTATCTATCTATCTATCTTTCTATCTATCTTTCTATCTATCTATCTATCTATCTATCTATCTATCGTTTATCGTTTATCGTTCTATCTATCGTTCTATCATTCTGTCGTTCTTTTATCTATCTATCTATCTATCTATCTATCTATCTATCTATCATTTATCGTTCTATCTACCGCTCTATCATTATATCGTTCTTTTATCTATCTATCATTCTGTCATTCTTTTATCTATCTATCTATCTGTCTTTCTATCTTTCTATCTATCTATCTATCAATCTATCTATCTATCGTTTATCGTTCTATCTACCGCTCTATCATTCTTTCGTTCTTTTATCTATTTTTCATTCTGTCATTCTTTTATCTATCTATCTATCTATCTATCTGTCTGTCTGTCTGTCTGTCTGTCTATTGTTCTTTCTATCGTTCTTCATCTATCTATCTATCGTTCTATCTGTCCTTCTGTCATTCTGTCTATCATTCATCTATCTATCGTTCTATCATTCTATCGTTCTTTTATCTATCTATCTATCTATCTATGTATGTATCTATCTATCTATCTTTCTATCTATCTATCTATCTATCGTTTATCGTTCTATCTATCGTTCTATCATTCTGTCGTTCTTTTATCTATCTATCTATCTATCTATCTATCTATCTATCTATCTATCTATCTATCTATCTATCGTTTATCGTTCTATCTATCGTTCTATCATTCTGTCGTTCTTTTATCTATCTATCTATCTATCTATCTATCTATCTATCTATCTATCTATCTATCTATCATTTATCGTTCTATCTACCGCTCTATCATTATATCGTTCTTTTATCTATTTTTCATTCTGTCATTCTTCTATCTATCTATCTATCTATCTATCTATCTATCTATCTATCTATCTATCTATCTATCTATCTATCTATCTGTCTGTCTGTCTGTCTGTCTATTGTTCTTTATATCGTTCTTCATCTATCTATCTATCGTTCTATCTGTCCTTCTGTCATTCTGTCTATCATTCATCTATCTATCGTTCTATCATTCTATCGTTCTTTTATCTATCTATCTATCTATCTATCTATCTATCTATCGTTCTATCTATCGTTCTATCATTCTGTCATTCTATCTGTCTATCTATATTTGTTCTATCTATCATTCATCTATCTATCGTTCTATCCTTCTATCGTTTTTTTATCTATCTATCTATCTATCTATCGTTCTATCTATCGTTCTGTCGTTCTATCTCTCATTCTATTTTGATCGTTCTATCCTTCTATCTATCCTTCTATCATTCTATCTATCCTTCTATCTGTCGTTCTTTCAGTCGGTCTATCTTTCTGTGTATCATTCTTATATCTATCTATCTATTCTTCAATCTATCCCTCTATCATTCTATCTATCTTATCTATCTATCTATCTATCTATCGTTCTATCATTCTGTCGTTCTTATATCCATCTCTATCTGTCTTTCTGTCTGTCTGTCTCGTTCTTTCTTTCTGTCTATCTATCTATCTATAACTATCATTCTATCTATCTATCGTTCGTTTTTTCGTTCTGTCATTCTATCATTGTTTGTTCGTTCTAATTATTAGTCGTTCTTTCTGTTTGTGATCCTGTTGTTCTTTCTGTCTGTTTATCAGTCTATCATTCTTTCAGTCTATCATTCTGTCTGTCATTCCTTTTCTCTGTATCTCATTCCATCCATCTTTCCATCCATCTGTCAATATTTTGCAGTCTATGTCAGGGTTTTTTTTTTTTTTTTTTTTTTTTTTTTTTTTATACAGTCTGTCTGTGTCTATGTCTGTCTGTCTGATCTCTCCATCTAATCCGTCTATATTCTTTCCTTCATTTTTGCAAGAGCAACCACTTACATTTTGCCAATGGGCAAGTAGTGCAGGATCCAGGAAGCAGACAGTCGGTGAGTGGAGAGTGAGTGTGCTGAAGGGAGAGGGATGAAACGAAAGAGAGAGAGAGAGAACGGGGCAGTTCTAAAATTTGGAGCCGCTGCCCTAATCGCATGGGAGACAGCTCTCCAATTTTGCCAAATAAACCAGCTCTATTCTTTTTTTAAAATATGGCAAAAAAAAACTCATCCTGGGTCTTGTTGTCAGTTTTTTTTTTTTTTTTTTTTTTTTTTTTTTTTTTTTTTTTTTCTGGATAACAATCAAACTTGCTAAATGATTCATGCTCTTCCACACTGCTGTATTCTCCTTTCAAATATCAAAAGTCTTTTTTTGAATTAAAAGCAAAAGGCAATTATGCTCAAGAAATCTCCTTGATGCTCTGCCCATTAGCCTACATTTATCTTTTTATTTAAATATGGATAAAAAATAAACACTGCATCTTTAAATATCTGCACAAGAACTTTGCATTAAAGCATAATTCGGTGTCTTATTTTTTTAAGATGTAATACTTTAATATCATACCTTAATATCAGTAATCCTAAAATGTTTATTGGAATTTTTACAACATTCTTTTTTGCTTTACATTCATTGGATGTTTGCATTCTGAAGTATATTAGTTTATATAATTAAATATTAAATAAACTCTACATTAAGTTTACACAACTATTAACAATCATATATTGAAAAAAAAACATTTATTTGTCACACTACATTAAAGTAAGTTAACTTATGAAGTTAACATCACTTGTTATAAAGCGTACTATTACTCAGGATTAGTTATTAAGCATTTGCCCTTAGTCAGTAATCTGAAAGCCCATCAGGTCATCCAAAGGGGTTTCTTGAAATTGTCTGTACCGTCTCCCAGCAGGTGGTGGGTTCACTAATCACCGGTATGCTCTGCTTTAACTTCCCTGAAGTTAAAATGATTGGCAACATGAAATGTTTGCTCACTATTGGAATTTGGGAAGAGGGTCTTGGTGATAGGAGAGGTTTCCATCAACACTGTGTGGGCAGTAATGTTTAAATCCGACGTGTGTGTGTGTTGGGTGCAGGGTCTGGGTTTCTGATCGCTCTACAGGGAGCAGCAGGCAGAGCGTGGTGATAACAAGCACTCTGATAATGTGTGATTTTTATAAACACGGCTGCAAAGTGTTGGCCACCGCCAGCTGGAACTGCAGTCCACGACACGGAGGGCAGTCAGCTGCTCGATATGGGAAAATAAACACATGTCAGCACATGAAGAAGACAACTTGGTCAATCTGTTTTATTGATATCTACAAACTGTTTATGTTTGTGTGATTATGGCAAAAGTACTCTGGACACACACATAGAGCGCAGATAAATAGTTTCTGACATTGCACAGCACTTGGTTCGATTGCCGGAGTCATGTGATCACAGCATCCAAGATTAATATTTTAAGTATTAGAGGATGCAAGTCACGCTTGTGTTTGTTTGTGGAAAAGTTGAACCTATGCGTCGAGCAACAGATGGGTACTCTTTCCGCATGACGAATCGCGACCCAGCCTTGGGAAAGAGCGGAGCGTGCCACACAGGCAAACAAAAGTGCTAAAGTTAGCAGGCAGCGTGGGATCTTTGCTTCGTAGCCTCTTTGATCCAGACATTAAACTTGCTCGCCTGTTCAAACGTACGCCTGGCAGACCCCTCTGATACTGTCAGAACAGAGCAGTTGGCTTTTGTACCTTAATAAAGACTTTCTCTCCGATGCGGGGAGCCTCCTCCGGTAGTGTCCACAGGGGATCGGCGTTTGTTGACTTCATGTATCCGTATCTGTTGTCTGTATGTATGATGTTAACAAGCGCAGACACAGTTCAGGCCGATCGCGGTTTATTTATTGGTTGTGGAACAGACAGTAAGTTAGAGGGTCTGTAAACACAAAATACTGGAAGGTTGTGGAATGGTGATCTTATCTTCATCTTTTCTTGTCTGTTTTCTGCAGCATTCATACTTCATAGCTCCTGATATTAATGGACTCCCCACCATACCTGAAAATGTGAGTATTTTTAACCCAGTCACAAATACAGATGCCAAATTTAAGCCAAACTTAACGTTTGAATGTTATTGCACAGCGTATCAAATCAGATGACTTTGAGCGAAACAATACATCAAACAAATCTAAATCAAAATATAAAACGAAACATTGCAGAAAAACATTAAAACAAGAAGCAAAACATAACAGAACATATAAAACAAAACATTTAAAAAAAAACATGAAACAAAACAAAGTATAAAACAAAACATAAAAAACATGAAACAAAAAATTTAACAAAAAAACATTAAGTATAAAACAAAATGCAAAACATTAAAACATAAAACATGAAACAAAACATCAAGGAAATGTGAAGCAAAACATGAAAACAAAATAAATTATAAAATAAACACTTAAAAACATGAAACAACAAAATATGAAATGAAACAAAACATTACATAAAAACAGTAAACATTAAGCAAAACATAAAACAATGTATAAAATAAAACCTTAAAAACAAAACATTATGAAAATTTGAAGCAAAACATGAAATGAATCAAAATCTAAAGCAAAACCAATTAAGCAACAAAAAAATGAAGCATAAAACAAAACATGAAAAAAGAAAAAAAAAAAAATAAATCCAAAACATAAATCATGAAACAAAACATCAAGAAAATGTAAAGCAAAACGTGGAACAAAATTTAAACAAAACATTTAAAAAAAAAAAACTTGAAATTAAACAAAGCATAAAACAAAACATGAAACAAAAAAATAAACAAAACAACTGAAGCATAAACAAAATAGAAAACAACATTAAACATGAAACAAAATGTCAAAAAAATGAAGCAAAACATGAAACAAACAAAATATGAAACAACAACAAAACAAAAATAAGGCATAAAACAAAATACAAAACAAAACATTCAAAAACATAAAACGTGAAACTAAACATGATGAAAATGTGAAGCAAAACATGAAAACAAAAAATATAAAATAACACTTAAAAACATGAAACAGAACAAAATATAAAACAAAACATGACACAAAAACATGAAACATTAAGCAAAGCATAAAACAATGTATAAAATAAAACCTTAAAAACATCATGAAAATTTGAAGCAAAACATGAAATGAATCAAAATCTAAAGCAAAGCACTGAAAAAAGCATGAAACAAACCAATTAAGCTAAAAAACATAAAAAATAAAGCATAAAATGAAACATGAAAAAACTAAAAACAAAACATAAATCATGAAAGAACATCAAGAAAATGTAAAGCAAAACATGAAACAAAATTAAAACAAAACATTAAAAAAAAACTTGAAATTGAACAAAGCATAAAACAAAACATGAAACAAAACAAACACATGGAACTAAAAATTCAACAACAAAACAAAAAATAAGGCATAAAACACAAAACAAAACATTAAAAAACAAAACATGAAACTAAAAAAAAAGAAAAAAAAAACATGGAAAAAAATGTGAAGCAAACATATAAAAAATATAAAATAACACTTAAAAAACATGAAACAGCAAAATATAAAACAAAACATGAAACATTAAGCAAAACAAACAATGTATAAAATAAAACCTTAAAAAACAAAACATCAAGAAAAAGTAAAGCAAAACATGAAAGTCTAAAACAAAACATTAAAAAACATAAAGCAAACTAAGCAACAAAAGAAAAGAAAAACATGGAAAATAAAAAAACAACAACAACAAAACAACAAAACATAAAAATACAGCATGAAACAAAAGATGAAACAAAGAAAAATATAAAATTAAATAAAATGACTGTAGTGGCATTCATACATTTTTAGGCATGTCTTGGAGTCCAAATACCTTGATTCCTCTAAATCAACCAAATGTTTCCCCCTTCTAGAGAAATTTAACGGAGTACTTTGTAGCAGTGGATGTAAACAACATGTTGCACCTCTACGCCAGCATGCTGCATGAGCGACGCATCATCATTACCTCAAGCAAGCTTAGCACTGTGAGTTTCTGCTGTCAGTCTAATTTACACATCAGACAGCTTTCCTGTTACTTAAAAATATTAATATATGTTGTTTTTATACAATGCATTTGAAATAGCTCTTCTGGGAACCATCAGAACTATTTTTGTACATATATAAATGTGTTAGTAATCAACATGATATGTAATGGACTTGTTTGTTTTTTTGCTCCCAAGACTTGAAACTTTTCACACCGGTGGAAAATCCAGAATCATAGACATTATGATGTAGATCTTATTACACTTCCTGCTCTCTAAGGCTGTTGCCAACTACCTCATGATTTGATGCACATCATAAGTTATTTAGACAACCTGCTTTTCATTAATTGAATAGTAGGAAAAAATATTGATGCAGTTATCTAAAACATTTAAAAAAACCTGTACACTGAATCAGCTTTCTATTTTGGCATTTTTAGCCTGTTTCTTTGGGCTCAAGTCTGTTAGCTTTAAATTATCACTTTTTGGATCCCTGACTCTTCCACATATTTTCTGTCTGGCTCTTCTTGCCTGAAAAAGGGAGTGGGTGCTTATCGCACGGGGGCGGACGATGGTCCAAACTTTCACGACAGTTGGTGTAGAAGCGGCGAGTGATGTCATTCGCTCCCTATCTCCCTCCAGTTTCCCCCCGGAGCATCTGCGGTGCGCTCGCCGACAGTGCCGGAACCGAGGGGCTCCCCTCGGACCTTCTGGCTGCGGAGGAAGCTGTCAGGATGACCCTATCCATGGAGTATTTCACTCCTCCGGGCTGCCGCCTTCATTCCGTGTGCTCACTGACACGAGGGGTTAGAATGTGCAAATCATTAGTCTCTTGGGTAAATAGTTTTTTTTTCTTTTTTTTACTCTCCTGTAACTTGATTTACTGTTTTGCATGGGAGCGTGAGTGACCTTGAGTTTATGAAACTAATATGCCAAAAGAGTTACTACGAAGACTAGTGATATTAAGGTTCCACCTCAGCGAAGACTTTCATCATCTCAAATCCCAAGACCATCCGTCTTCTTCTTAAGAGCCTTGGGAGTTCCAAGATAACTATAGGAAGACACATATGGCTAAAAAAGACGTAGATGCAAGTGTAGACATATGGCCAATTTCCTGAATTGTTCAGAGAGGGCATATGACAGTGGCCATGGTGTGGTCAGCCTAGTGCTACCGTTTCTCCAGCGAGGCAACGGGATAAAGAAAGAGAAGGAAAGAGGAAGAGAGTGAATGCATTATGCATGCCGCCAGCGGACCCTGAGTGTTCGGGCCCCTGGTGAACCTGCTGTGTCAGTCTAGCAGAACATGGCCGCACACTTGCCTGTATTGGAAAGCAAAAGAATAAATCATGATCTAACAACAATGCATCAGTTGACTTATTGCTGTTTTGTGACCAGAGGTAAGGAGTACCACTGTTTTAAAACCATGTCGCAGGCTCCGGGAGGCAGCCGCCCATGCAGTCTTGTCATATGCCAGTATAATTGTGCTGCATCAGGATCCCTCTAACTAGTCAACTGGGAGGCCCTGGCGCGTTTCATCTGCGAGACCCCCTCGGCCGGCCCCGAGTCTTGACAGCCGCCTTCTCATCATGCTGTCAGTGGTATGCTAACAAGACCCGATCCCGTCTTGGCCTGTGGTGCTAGCCACTGAGGTTCCTATCGGCCTCACACTCTCTGCTTTTTTTACGCTCTACTCAGCAATGCCGTCTTATTTTCGTTCCTTCTTCAAGCATCTCTCTTACCACACCTTTAATAGACATTTTATCTTCCTCCGGCACTTCCTGTTCTCTTCTTTGTGGTATCGTGTTGCAGTGGGAGGTGGATTAGTGGTGTTTGGCGCCCTGCGCCCTACCTCTACCTTTTCTTTTTTTAATGCCACCTCCTTGTTAGCGATACACCTGTGTCGGCGCCCTGCTCGGAGCCGTGCGTTTGTCAACAGGAGGGGAGAGCGAGGCTTGGTAATTGGGAAACAAGGAGAGGGCCAGGGGAGAGAAGTCTCGCAGGTAGCAGGAGTCAGCGCAGACTGCAGCGCTGTCACCCTTGTCAGGGGGAATCGCACCTCTAGTCTCCAGTCTGCCCCAATCACAGATTCCACTGTGAGCTTTGTTGTGCTTATCAAAGAACGGGACCTTTTTTTTTTTTTTTTTGGTCTTTGTCTATTCTTGGAGAAGTTGCCATGGATATTTTTGAACCTCAGCTTCTCCC
Source organism: Labeo rohita (assembly GCF_022985175.1). Classification (NCBI taxonomy): domain Eukaryota; kingdom Metazoa; phylum Chordata; class Actinopteri; order Cypriniformes; family Cyprinidae; genus Labeo; species Labeo rohita. The sequence continues at coordinate 26,647,349 of NC_066890.1, read as the reverse complement.
TAGATGTAGGGAATATGTTCGTCAACTTGTTTACATAGACAGGGTTCACTGGAAAGGTGTTACAAAGCATATCTTTATGCTTCATCTGTGGAATATGTCTCAGCAAGGCAAAATGGTACAAATGTACTCCTAGAGATGAGTGTGAATGTAGTTTGATTGTGAAGTGAGAGTTCTGTGACTGTCACCTGATTGGGCAAGTCCCAAGTTTGCCGAACCAAGATGGCAAGATACTTCTCTTTCCTCTCAAGAGAAATTTGCAGGTCTATTTCTATCAGGGCTTCTAGCTTGCTGCTTAGCAGTAAAAATATGTGTTGCAGATCTTGTTAGACTCTTGCTCAACTTTTGCCTTGTTATTTTTTAATAAACAGGAATGTAATTAATTTTTGAACAATTCAGCTCGGGCTTGAGTGTCAGGATTTTTTTGTGGATCTTTCTCCTAACGAGCTGATGATCTGAATCAGGTGCGATCAATGAGGAAGACATACAAAATGCGCAGAGCAGTGGGCCTCGAGGACTGGAGTTGAGAACCACTGATCTAGAGCAAATGTGCAGTATGATGAAATATGCATATATTCAATTGTTTGACAACAGAAATTGAAGGTAGAGTTTGGAATTAGCTCACTATGGCCCAATACTGATCCAATATACAATGGAGTTTGGAACTCCAAATGTGGAGGGAACATTTCTCTTTTGACCAAATAATAATTTGATGCAGATAGTTAGTCCAGTATGTCAGTCTATCACTAGTAATTTGCATTTAGGCATATATGTGACCCTGGACCATAAAACCAGTCATAGGGTCAATTTTATGAAATTGAGATTCATTCATCATCTAAAATCTGAATATATAAGCTTTCCATTGGTGTGTGGTTTGTTAGGATAGGACAATATTTGGCCGAGATAAAACTACTTGAAAATCTGGAATCTGAGGGTGCAAATATTGAGAAAATCACCTTTAAAGTTGTCCAAATTAAGTTCTTAGCAATGCATATTGCTAATCAAAAATTAAATTTTGATATATTTACGGTAGTAAATTTACAAAATATCTTCATGGAACATGATCTTATAATTTTGACCCATACAATGAATTGTTGGCTATTGCTACAAATAAACCTGTGCTACTTACGACTGGTATTCCGACTGGTTTTGCAGTTCAGGGTCACATATGTCTTAATGAAACGAATGTAGAACTGACGTCGTTTTTGTTGATTTTCATGTAAAAACCTCCTTTTATAAAAGGAGTGTTTCATATGTTCTTTGGGATTCTTTAGAATGGCATTATTGGTTTTTTGGGCTCTATTATATTTCCAGAGTCAGATCCCTTTGTATAATCTGCTCTGTGGTTGGTGTTCATAGAGAAGACCCCCACTTAACACGTCCCCAGCGCGCTCATTACCGCTAACGGCAACGGTAGCTCACAGGTCTCGGCAGGATCCAGCCCCGCATCCAAACAAACCGTAATCCAGCATTTGTTCTTGTGGATGACTTCTTCATTCAAAGGAATATCAAGCATACCTTGCCTTTTGTGGCCATTTGGCTTTCTTTTCATTTGGCATTTCTTCATTAATTATTCATAAGACCGCCAAATATTTTATTAGGAGCAGCGCTCCAACAGTGCATTGTGGGTACAACTGGAAATTCAATGGCAGCGATACAGCTATTCTGAACTTTCTCTTTAATTGTCACAGAAAGGAGGTCATGAGTGATTTTCTCGCAGGATCGCGTGCGCTGTGATGAATCCCTCGGTTGTGAGCAAAACAGCTCGTGTGGGAAAAATATCAAGAGTTAATTTGTTTTTGAATTCCACCTTTTAATGTTTATCTAGGTTTCGCCACCTCCTTCTCGTGCCCTCGTCTTTGAAAGAAGACGGCGCGGCTTCACTTTCAAGTCAAGAATAAATCAAGCCAATTGGGCTTGTCTGCGGACATTGTTGAATTAATTGGAATGCGCCATTAGACGCTTGTACCCATCTCTACATGGTACGGAAAGGTTCCCCTCTAACAAACTAGACGGCAGTCTGTTCGCACAGTCAAAGAAAAGTGTTTCTTTGCAGTGCGATGACCTCTCAGCATGATTCATTTATTGGACCTTGAGAAAAAGAGATCTTGAACAGAATGGGTCTCAAAGCTCTGATATCAACCAAACTTCAGTTGGTGAGAAATGCCATAAATATTCATTTCTTTCTTCTAAATTGCCCGGACGAAATTAGATCTGTCACAACTAAAGCTTTTTCTTTCTTTTCAGAGAACTGCACAACAAATTTGCATATGTTATAATGCGCGCCACTAAATTACTGTTAATTAAAGCTGCGCTATTTCTTGACTCGATAGGTCACGTCTTATCCAGAGCGCTTGCATTTGACCACAATGTCACAGAACTCAACGAACACAACAACAACACTCAACCAGCCTTACACGTCACAGATGCATACAGAAGGGATCCAGGAGTAAAGCTGATCTCTTTGAAGCTAGCTGTTGTGCCACGGCCAAGCTTGGTTGGTTTCAGTGGTCAATTGTGATATTGTGTGTGTCAGTGAGCAGGGGGGGTCTCTTGATACTTCCGAGCCATGGTTCGCACATTACTGGAAGCTCCAATTGTCAAGACCCCTCTTCCAGCCCCTACTCCCTATGGTATTCCAACAGCTCACAGTCTCTCTTGGCTAACTCATGTTTCATTCTTTGGCAATTTGCCCTAATGAAGTCCCAGAGGAGCCTTCAGACCTCTGTTCTTTTTCCATATTTAATCATGTTATTTTAATCTGGAAGATGAGGAAGCTCCGGCGTGTGCGCGTGTGCCACACAGGTCATTACAACTGCTAGGTAGCCATGAGGGGGAATCAGGGTGTGGTGAGGGGTCACTTGGGTGTTCACTCATTAAACATCCACACCAGCATTGTAATTAAGTGTTCGCTTCTTGTAGAGTCTGATTATTTACTGTGTGTGTATAACAGTAATAAAGCATCATTAATTTTGTATCGACACCGGAGCCGCTACACATTTGACACTTTGTGCTTTGGTGTATTTTTAGGCCCTCGATTGATGCTCTGATTTTGGGTTTGAACCTGCGCACATACGAAAAGCGCGTTTAATCGGCTTGTGATGTTAAGATAAAAAGAGTAACTGTCTAATGCTTGCCTGCTCTCCTGGCCCGCAATAAACGCAATCCCCTTAAGCATAACGCATTAAACGGTGACATATGAAAGAGCTCACATGTCTGTTTTTTCTTGTCATAGTTAACTGCATGCGTGCAAGGGTCCACTGCCATGCTGTACCCTATGCACTGGCAGCACATCTTCATCCCTGTACTTCCTCCTCACCTGCTGGATTATTGCTGGTAAGAGCTGAGCTCATCTGCGTGCACACACTTACACAAATGTCTCATTTATCTCTCACTCAAGCTTGGGCTGTGCCGCTTTCAGAGCGTTATGATTTTGTGCTTTAGGCATTTCGAGTGAATTTATCAAGCTTTTACATTAATGTTTGCTTTGTACCTCATAAGGAACCATAATGGAATTCACAGAAATTGTTTTCTGCGCTGATTGCAAGGAAATCTGTGAAATTCTGTGGATTAGGAGCTGATAGTACTACATTCTATGTCGAAACCATTATCATCCAAAGCCAAAATATTTAATAATGAGCTCACACCGGGCGGCAGGAACGTTCAGCAGTCAGTTCTTTGGAAATCGGTTGCTTTTTGTTTAATAGCTGATTTAGTATCATAAATCAGACATAGTAAAGGCTGTCTGTCTAATTCATTTATTTGTAAATTTATTTACTTTTTTTGTAGATTAAATGTTTTAAATGTCATATCTGTCTGTCTATCTATCTATCTATCTATCTATCTATCTATCTATCTATCTATCTATCATCTATCTCTCATCTATCTATCATTTATACACACAATATTATTTGTAATTATATAACAATATAATTTGTAATTATATATACAAATCAATCTTAAGTGTAAATCATTTTACGTAAAAATACGTAAAATGTGACCAAGATACAGCTATTTAAAGATATGTAATCTGAGGGTTTCCAAAAATCCAAATATTGAGAAAATCGCCTTTAAAGATGTCCAAATAAAGTTCTTAGCAAAGCATATTACTAATCAAAAATTAAGTTCTGATATATTCATGGTAGTAAATTTACAAAATATCTTCATGGAACATGATCTTTACTTAATATCCTAATGATTTTTGACATAAAAGAAAAATCGATAATTTGGACCCATATAAAGTATTGTAGACTCTTGCTACAAATATACCCATGCTACTTAAGATTGGTTTTGTGGTCCAGGGTCACAAATTTCAATTTAAATATATGATTAATATATAAACATATAATTTTCTTTTACACTTAACAATTTCGTTAAAAATATAAAATGTTTAAGTACATTAAAACGAACGGTCGGACTTCTGTTAATCGGCCAAGCAGGTACATTCTCAAAATTCGTCCGAACTTTAGGCCATTAATTGGCCTGGCCGATATATCACTCCATCAGTAACACAGAGCTTCTGAACATGCAGTAGTACTTTCTAAAATACCCCTCATCCTAATGAATATCTCTAACCATGTCTGAGATCTCAAAGGGGTTATGACATGATTTATTAGCACTAATGCCACCACACCAAGTCCAGCATGCAATCTCATATTCTTTTTTTTTTTTTTTTTTTTTTTTTTTACCAAGCAGGAACATATACGTCTGATTTCCGTATGCCGACTGTGGGCTAAAACCGTGACCGCACTCTTAACTTACAGCCCTGCTCTATAGCTACCAGAACACCCTATACCCTTAAATTGACGGACTTGTGCTTCCATGCTTGACACTGGAGTGCCTCAGAAAATATTTGTGGTCGAATAATACAACGCTGACATAAATACGGCCTTAAGAGTAGCTGCCCAGTCCAGCACAGACATCCGAGGCGATTTATCATATTTTAGCTATCTAATTATACAAAAAGAGCATTATCTTATTATAAGGCTGTGCATTGCTCATAATGAACGCTATTAGAAATGATGGGAATTAGGCTGTCATAACAAAGTTACTCTTATGGACAACAATGACGTGACAGGGCTCACCCCGTGCGTGTCTGCATGTCAGCGTGCCTGCATGTCAGTTAAATCCGTGGCCTTAACAGATGCAGTGAGGGAGACTGCAGCTTATTAGCCACATAACCTGATTGAGCGAGCACTGTAGCGGCTACCCAAACCTATCTAATTACGCGGCCCTGCCTCGCCCAGCTCTGCACCGAGACTCAAAAGTGACGCTCGCCAATTACACTAATCACCTTCAGCGCTCAAAAGCGCTCGTTCCGGGAAACGGCCGAGGACGCTATTAAAGTTTAGCTTGTGTTGCATGCTGCGTCAAAGATATGTTGGGAGATGTGTGTTATTGTTCGCTGTGCATTTTTTGGAATTATTAGTATGTCATAAAGCATTTTTATGCTGCTAATGACTGTCGTTTGTTTCTGTTTCCAGTGCGCCCATGCCATATCTGGTCGGAGTTCATCTCAGCCTTTTAGAGGTACGTCACATAAATCTACTGTCAGCAGCCGTTCATCATCCTTAAAGTGTTTTACGAGACGTTTGATCAGAAGCACAACTGCTACCAGTCGCAGCTTTCCGATATTACATAAACCATCATTATTTATTTACTTTTTCCACTCCGGGTCACTTAAAACCAGCCGTCCCTCTGGATTCAAACCATCTGAGATGCTAATAACGCCCAGTTACTTTGATGCATCATCGCCGAGCGCGGGGAAACCTGCAGAAATTGACACGTTGTTTTTTTGCTTTTCATCTCCCGGGCGCCCATGAGAAATGAAAGAGCCGGAGAAACAAAGAGATGGTGCGTTCGGTTATTGAGAAATGGCATGTTGGTTGGAGGTAGACCTATAGCTTCACGCGCAGATCTGATAGCGCTGACAGTCGCGCCGGTGCTGGTGTTTATCACACGTTCGCCCGCTGACAGTCCCCCCTTCCAGCCCTCCCTCCCCAATCCGGCTGCACGTAATTAGACCAAATCAGCACACGGGCCGCCGTAGCAGCGACTGTCAAAAATGACAAACCAGAAATTTTTTACACACTTGGCTGTTTCCCCCACCTGCACCGGAGGAATAATTATTGGATTTGTCGCCACTACCGTGACTACCATTGTGTGGAAGCATTACACCGCTCAACACAGTGGGGCTTCATTCAACGTGATATATGTATAGTTGCAACACTATCTCACAAATAAGTAAAACAACATAATGAAATAAAAGATAGTTTATATATAAACTATACATAATATAAATATTAATATAAATAAAAATAATATATATATATATATATAATTTTTAACATTTGTTCTATTGCTGTAATTTTTTAATGTGTAATTTCTTAACAATTAACATTGCAGTTAATATTTTTATTCTACAAGAATGATTCTATGAATTTTTTCTGTGATTCTGTGGAGCAGGTTTGGTTTGTTTTAGAGACAAAAATAATTCAAAAGCTTCATCTGGATTCGTTTATGAGAATCTGGTGTTTGCATTGTTAACTTAATCTGTTTAAATCATTCCTGCTTTAGTCTTTATGTGGAGGTTTGTTGAAGGAAAAAAGAAAAAAAATCTGTGTGTGTGAATATAGAAATATCTATATGTGACCCTGGACCACAAAACCAGTCTTAAGTAGCATGAGTATATTTGTAGCAATAGCCAAAAATACATTGTAGGGGTCAAGATTATAAATTTTTCTTTTATGCCAAAAATCATTAGGATATTAAGTAAAGATCATGTTCCATGAAGATATTTTGTAAATTTACCACTGTAAATATGCATTGTAATACGCATTGCTAAGAACTTCATTTGAACAAGTTTAAAGATGATTTTCTCAGTATTTAGATTTATTTTCACACCCTCAGATTCCAGATTTTCAAATGGTTGTATCTCCACCAAATATTGTCCTATCCTAACTAACCATACATCAATAGTGACCGAGACACAACTATTGGAATCTGAGGGTGCAAAAAAAATCAAAATAAGTTGTCCAAATAAAGGTCTTAGCAATGCATATTACTAATCAAAAGTTAAGTTCTGATATATTTACGGCAGGAAATTTACTAAATATCTTTATGGGGCATGATGTTTAATTGATATCCTAATTATTTTTCGAGAAATTGATAATTTTGACCCATACAATGTATTGTTGGCTATTGCTACAAATATACCCTTGCTTTTGTGGTCCAGAATTTAATGCTGAAAATAAATTTACAAATTATTTTAGCCACGCAGTATATTTTTATACTGCAAAAATGTTAGTTTAAACAACTACTTTAAATAAACTACTGTTGAAAAACAGTATTTATTTGTCACATTTAGGTTATTAGGTTATGGTTACAGGAAATGGGAATAGGCAGGAAGATGTGTAACAAAGTGTGTTGCGTTTTCAGAGAGTAAGGAGCAGATTCCTGGAGGATGTGGTCATTCTGAATGTGGACACAAACACCTTGGAAAGCCCCACAGATGACCTGCACAACCTGCCCAGTGACGTGGTGAGTGTCCCTAAACACACACACACACACACACACACACACACACACACACACACACACACACACGCACACGCTTACCTAGAAATCTAATGAAGACAAACCATAGAGTTCTACTGTTTCTGTATAAGCCTAATTACCTAATTATTACTACAGACTAACAAAATATTTGCATTTTTAGAATTAAATTTACAATATATTTAGAGCCCTTCTTCCAAATGATGTCCCCAAAAATTAGGTTTTGTAAAATATGTGTTTGACAAAATCTTCCTTGGTAGTAGGGTGGACCACAAAACGAGTCATAAGTCGCACAGCTATATTTGTAGCAATAGCCAAAAATACATTGTATGGGTCAAAATGATCGATTATTAGGATATTAAGTAAAGATCATGTTCCATGAAGATATTTTGTACATTTCCTACCGTAAATATATCAGAACTTAATTTTGTGATTAGTAATATGCATTGCTAAGAACTTCATTTGGACAACTTTAAAAGCAATTTTCTCAATATTTAGAGAAAATTCAGATTAGAGATTTTTAAATAGTTGCATTTCAAATATTGTTCTATCCTAACAAACCATACATCAATGAAAGCTTATTCATTCAGCTTTCAGATAATGTATAAATCTTAATTTAAAAAAATTGACCCTTATGACTGGTTTTGTTGTCTAGGTTATATAGTTTTTATATAAAACTAAATATATTTTTTTGAAAAAGAAACATATAATATATCAAAATCTATACATTTTGAGGATTTCTCCAAATGGTAAGTTCCCCTAATTTTGTTTTCCTTTAAAGACAAAATCGTTCCCAGAAGTTGGTGAAAGAAAACCTACACACAAACACACTCACTCTCACACACACACACTTTCATTACCGTTCTCACTGTTTTCTTTTGTTTTAAACCCACTGTTTTTTCTCTCTCTCTCTCTCTCACACACACATACACCCGTTCTCTTTTTTTCGCCCACATGCACATTTAAACAAACAGTCTTTCTCTGGTCAGAGGAACACACACCGCACCTCTGTCCTCTCATCATTAGCAGCGACAGCCGCAGATCCCCAAAAACCGCGCTCTGCGAACTTGCCCCGCGCCGTTAAACGGCCGTCGCAATTCGTCGGCCATCTCTGTGAATTTCAAACTCCTGCCTTCATCCCTTTTTTTTAATCTTTTCTTCTTTCTGCCTGCCCAGTGGCACATCTCGCTAGAAGTCCTGGATTTTCTGAAGGCGCGGGGAAGAAGGGGGCCAATTATTAGATCCTGCTTTTCTGCCACCTGCCAGCGCCTTCTCTCTTTAATTAATGTTTAGGTGGCACGGTCAGTGCAACAGGAAGCGCATCCAGCGTCGGGGTCAGAAACACGTCTGTCATCTGTCCTTTTGAACATAAAGAAACGTGTTTGTGTTTCGTTTTTTTCTGCCGCTTTTCAGTCCCGCTGTGGGAGGGGGGGTGTTTTAACACTCCTATATGACTCGGTGGATCCCGCTGCTGTCTGTCCAAGCAGAAAAAGCCAGCCTGTTCTGTTATGCCATCTCAGCACCGGCATCCCATTTGTAAATTAAATTGCAAACCGAGAGCGTCGTAAAGGGGAAAAAAAGGAGTCGGGTCTTTTGAAACTGACGGAGGGGAAAGAAAAAACCTCTTTGTCTTGGTAGCGTGATAAATTAAGTGGCAGCTCCATGTTTGCTTTGATCCTCTCGTGCAATTTTTCATTGACTAATGATAGAACGTATTCTGCATATCATGTTAAATTACCCCACCTGAATGTAAATGTCACCTACAATAATATATTTATCACCGCGAAAATTCATTTTTCTCTCCCTCTGGTTATCGTACCTTTGGGGATATTAAAATTCATAACTCGAGGAATATGTTTAAACTGAGCAAAAGCTCTAGGTTTATTTTTCTTAAGTGTCTGTCACATGGCGTTTGCTACAAAAGCGCACGATTCAATTTAATTGAATCGATTCATTTGATTCGCATTATTTAAATACATTTCTACCCTCTAAAAAAATCCATTTTACAACTATAAAGTAAAATATAATATAACTGACCCTAGAGCGTTTCTTCTTTTCTTTTCTTTCCTCCCAAGTCTTTTATTGATTCAAGCCGAACCTTTCGAGATTCATCTAATTAAGTGTTTGAAGGTTTTTTTTTCAACCATGTGGAGTTTATTACACAGAGAGTCTGACCACTAGACCCGCTCTCAGACGGGTCAGGGGTGACAGTTGTCCTGAATTACCTGGGCCTTTTTTCAGACGGGACCCTATGCTGTGCTCTCCGCTGTCTGTCACTTAATGGCAGTTTTTCCCAATTTCACACTTAATATTTTAGATTTATTGACTATTAGAAATGCTACCACGCCAGTAGCGATTCCGCTCCGCGCAAACCTACGGATTTTACAAATAGAGATAATAATTGAGAGGATGTGGCGAACGTTCGAGAGTGATTTCAAACATGCCTTTTATTAGAAACATCAGATGGGACGGGGTTGAAAGTCCACGGGTTGCGGTTTTAATCACTGCGCTTTTTGAAAGTGTCACACGAATGTTACTTTTTACTTCATGCGACGTGTGAAAATAGACTTTTTGATCCAAAGTGTGTATAAACTCACTTTTTTATATTTTTTTGTTTTCGGGATCTTTGTTGAAGTTTTTAGAGTTGAATTTATAAATATTTAGGAGATTTTAATGACGGGCGGTTGTTGAGTTTGCACAAAAGAAATTATGTTAAAAGCAGAGTTTGCTCTCGCAAATAAATGAAGGTGTTTTCCTTCTCCTTAAATGCTGAAGCAGTTTCTTATTGTTTTTTTTATTCAATTATAATTGGATTTGGTGTATAAGCTGGGTATGGTGTGTTTACTTGTGCAGTCATTAAAACTCTCCAAAAATAGAAAATTATGAATCCATTGTGCTACCAAGCAGCAGAGCTGCAGTCTTATTTGGATGTGATCCTCTGTTCACAGGTCCTCAATCCCGAGCTGTTTTTGATAAAATATTCCTTTTGACTTTATTACTTTTGTTCGAGTTTCCGCCAGATCTATTGTTTACTTTTCTGCTCGTGTCATTCCGGTTGTCTCCTTTTTCGTCTCTTCAACGCGACTTATATTTGTACTTCCTGCGTTTGATCGTTTACGTTCTCAATCAACAGCGAAAAATCGCGTTCGCACACCCACCTCGTGTATATTAAGCTACCAAATGAAGGTTAACAAATTAATCAGAGGGAGCGCAATATCCGCGCGCCTCCTTTGAGATCAGCTGGCGTGGTGTTTAATTGGGATTCGGGAGAAAACAAAAACAAGCACTACATCAGCTGACACACCAAACAATTACTGTTTGGGGAAAGTGGGAGTGTTGCGTTCTTCAGCGCTCGCTCTGTTTCCAGGACCCTCTTAAAGGATCGCTTTGGGGACAGGTGGGGCTCATTTCCGGCAGGAGCGGACTAATGCAGTGTCCAGCCCTCAAGGCACCGGCGTTATTGGTCTGTTGATGAACAATAACTGTACTTGATTGGTGCTTTTTTTTTGCTGTAGACTCTGAAATCAAATGCAGATGTCTCAGACTTTGAATGCATTCAGAAGTCATTTTGGGAGGTTTTATTGTTTTCATTTTTTACTTGCTTTGTATCTTCCATGTACCAAAATCAAATAACTTGCATATTCAGCATGCTTGCGTTAGCATGTGAAGCAGTAGTGATTGATGGAGTAATTTTCTTTGTGAATGCTAACTAGTGAACGCTGTTGAGCGGTCATTTGTATTGCTGTTTCTTTCACTTCGGTTCTTATTTATGTATTTTATGGCTGTCTGATCAATTTTATGGCTGTCTGATAAACTGTTATAAAGTAAATACATGACTGAGTGAAGTAAGTCCATACTTCACTTTGATTTTTCCTCCTTAAACTTCATATTACAACAATGAAAATTTTTATTTATATATATTTTTTTATTTATAAAATGCATCAGCTGCAACACTAAGCAAAACAAATTTGAATGTCTAATATTTTCAAATTGAGAAAATAAATGAAGGACAGGAGTCATATCAACTTGATGATGGCGGCGTTTATCGGTAAATCCGATATTGCAAAACCGATAACCGATTATGGTAAAATGCTTAAATATTGGGGAAAATATTGGTAAATCGATGTATCGGTCAATCTCTAGTCACTAATTTATAATTGAATATTATTTTATAATATAAAACAATTGGTTACACTTTACAGTAAGCTTCACTAGTTACCTTCATTAGTTAATATGAAGAATACTTCACCAGCATTTATTAATCTTAGTTAATATGCATTTTAACATTTACTAATGTATTATTAAAATCATAAGTTGTGTTTGTTAACATAGTTAATGCACCGTGGACTGTATTTTTAACTAACATTAACAAAGATTAATAAATAGTGTAATAAATCTATTGTGTATTGTTTGTTCATGTTAGTTAAAACATTAACTAATGTTAATGTAATCACACCTTTTTGTAGTGTTACCAGATTTAATAATTTAATATTTAATAATATAAAATAATATTTACAATAATATGGTCATAGATTTATCTATAAATTATTTTATTTTTTGATGATAACATTTAATTTCATATTAGGTTATATTATATTATAAATATGTATGATTATTTTATATTGTTATAATTGTTAGTATTATTTTAGTTTATTTAGTCAGAAATGTTTAAACATTTATGTATTTATTTATTTTAAATGTATGTTATATATGAAGAAGACACTGAACTCATTGTTATTACGTTGTTATAATTATTTATTTATTTTAGTCTATTTTAAGTGTATTTTGTTATAAATATTTAAACATTTTTAATTTGTTTGTTAAAAATGTATTTATTTAGTTATTTATTTATTTATTTTAATGGTATGCTATGTAATAACAAAAAGACACTGACCTGCATTTTTGTCCTGAACTTTTTAGCATTTCTGATTTGTCTGACAAAACATGTATTTATTTATTTATTTTGATTATATATTATATATTAAGAAGCTGTCACTGACCTGATTATTTTATATTGTTATAATTATTAGTATTATTTTAGTTTATTTTAAATGTTTTGTTTTTTTTTTTTTTTAAGTAAGGGTGTTTAGTCAGAAATGTTTAAATATAAAAATATTTATTTATTTATTTATTTTTAAATGTATGTAATATATCATGAAGACACTGAACTGATTGTATTATGTTGTTATAATTAGTATTATTTTAGTCTATTTTAAGTGTTTTTTAAAAGTAAGAGTATTTTGTCAAAAATCTTTAAACATTTTTAATTTGTTTGTTAAAAATGTATTTATTTGTTTATTTATTTAAATTGTATGCTATGTAATAACTAAGAGACACTGACCTGCATTTTGTCCTAAATCTTTTAGCATTTCTTATTTATTTATTTATTTATTTATTTATTATTAAGAAGACGTCACTGACCTGATTATTTTATATTGTTATAATTATTAGTATTATTATTATTTTTTTTTTTTTTTAAGTAAGAGTATTTTGTCAGAAATCTTTAAGCCTTTTTAATTTGTTATGCTATGTAATAAGAAAGCAAGCATTTTGTCCAAAATCTTTTAGCATTACTGATTTGTGTCTGATAAAAGGTTTGTTTGTTTATTTATTTGTTTGTTTGTTTTATTTTATTTAAATGTACGTTATTTATTAAGAAGACACCGACCTGTTTTTTGCCAGAAACCTTTAAAAAAAATTTTCAGTTTGTTTGTTAAAAAAGAGGCACTGACTTGCATGACCTGCATTTTGTCCGAAATCTTTTAGCATTTCTGATTTATGTCTGATAAAAGTATTTATTTATTTATTTATTCATTCATGTATTTCAAGTGTATGCCGTGCAAGTCACTGACCTGCGTTTTGTCAGCGCTCCTTTACCATTACAGTCGAACTGCGCCTTGTCTTTGTGTTTGTCTAAAAGGATGTGAATTCGCTCAGCGTGTACATATACTTTTCAGCCTAGTGCACATCAAAAGAAAGCAGAAGATTTTCATATCTATTTCTTTCTTCTTTGTAGTCCTCTAATTGCCTCCCAAC